>NC_043007.1:26284876-26304438 GCF_006345805.1 Octopus sinensis
TATTTAATGCTTAGCCTGCCAAGTGTTGTCGTTTTAAATTGTGTTTCTCTCAGCATTGTTTTACATCTTCGGCACAATAGTTTCAATTTTGGCAAATGGGTAGGAATATCAGAACAGGGTGTCAGTCGATTACATCAACCCAGAGCTCAAGGATGAAAGGGAAATTTGACCCTGCTAGAATTTGAACGGAGAACTTAAAACCGGAGTAAATGCCACTGAATATTTTGTCGAGCGTGCTAACGATTCTGCCATTTTGCTCTTTTCTACTAAAAGACACGAGGACCGAAATTTGGGGGAAGAGCTAGTCAATGACATAATTCCCAGTGCGTAACTGGTATGTATTTCATCGAATCCGAAACGATGAAAGGATGACTGACATCGACGGAATTTGAACTCAAGACTTAAAGACGGGCGAATTGACGCTGAGCATTTTCCCGGTGTACTAACGATTCTGCCGCCTTAAGATCTTCAGAAGAATGATATATTACATTGAAAGAGCTACTAAATCTAATCACTAGGTGTGACTGTGTATTTGTTTAAGAAGTTCACTTCTCAACTTTTGCTTATCTGGTTCAATCCCACTGCTCCGTAACATAGGCAACTGTTTTTTTTTTGTTTCTTTTTTGTTTGTTTTTTTTTACAAGTGGGTGCATAAAAAGTTCCTGGCATTAAAAGTATCGCGAAAGGCCTGACTGGAGGCCTAACTTTCAAGATTTAGAAAAACTGAAGTATGTGAATCTGAGAGGTGAATGTGTTGAATAAAATCATAATTAACTGACCCTCCTGTATTTTCTTTTACCGAAGGCCAGGAACTTTTCAGCACCCCTTCAGATTCACCGAAGTCTCGAAAGTCAAATTTGGTAAACGCAATTTTTGTAGAAATCAATTAGAAGGACTAATATGAACCACCATTTTTTAACACTGATGGTTGGCTTTGAGTGTCTTTATTGGATTATACTTAGTGAAGTTTAACCATTCTGATAAATTTCCAATTTGAGGTTAATTTACTTCTTCCAGCCAGGAAGATTTAAATGTCATTTCTTGTAGATCGAGCGACTATGTAGAGGTTCCTTTGATGCTTTCTGTAGTATTAGTTCCTGTCAGTACTATAATCTTTATATGTGCTATGTCCGTGACTATCCTGAAAGCGTGTAAGCAGCCGAAAATAGACTCTCTCCTCAGACTATGTCAAAATTAAATTCCGGGCCTTGTGCTTAGAGTAGTAAAGAATATACATTTGGAAGAAATTAAAAACATACATACAGATCTAAAATTTTGATTTTATTTCTCACTCTGATTACACAATCCTATGAACTAAAATAGACAATTATAATATCTTAAATGTCATTACAGACCGCTTATGTACACACTATTCAAGTGCAGAATACTCAAGTGCAGACGGCAACGAAGTACATGCTAACAAATCATATGTATAAACACTGGTTGTACTATTGAAGTGCTCTGACACATTCTCAAGATATAAAGCACGATATACCAAGTTCTGAACACTCAAGCCAGCGGGTACTTTCGTTATGTTAGCCGCTGCACTGAATACCCAAGATTTGTAGATACTGTAATGTCATGTCTTATTCAAATTTTTATTTATTTATGCGCCCTTTTCAAGCCTAGCCAGGCTCATGGGTCCGGTTTCCCGGTTTCTGTGGCGTTTGTGCTCCCCCCAGCTGGACGGGACGCCAGTCCATCGCAGCGTTACCCAAGAAACAGGAAGAAAGCGTGAGAGAAAGTTGGGGCGAAAGAGTACAATAGGGGTCGCCACCACCCCCTGCCGGAGCATCGTGGAGCTTTGGGTGTTTTCGCTCAATAAACACGCACAACGCTCGGTCTGGGAATCGAAACCGCGATCCTCCGACCGCGAGTCCGCTGCCCTATCCACTGGGCCATTGCGCCTCCTCTTACTCAAATAGCTTTTGACAATACCTCAGCTGCTCATACTCCATCTTCATCCAATGACATTTCAGAGCCAGATACGGTCCTTACCGTCTTGGTTCAGTTAGTATTAGAACTACGGAGTGGTGTCAGTGCTGATGCGCAGCGTGACTCCGTCTCCGATGATGCCATCGCTCTCCACTGACATCCGGTGAGTCTATAATAGATGGATCAGAAATATCAATTTAAATTTTAGCTCAAGACAAGCATTTTCGCGGGAGGCGTGTAAGTCACTTGCATTGATCTCCAATGCTCAACTGGTACTTATTTTTACGACCCCGGAAAGGATGAAAGGCAAAGTTGACATCGGCGGACGATATGCTTAAGACTTTGCCAGCTCGTCGCCTTAAGATGAATGACAAATATCGATTACCGTTGCCTTTCGATTTGTACGTTCGTCTTCGCTGCGACTGCTCAGAGCATTGATCAAAGTATATTTTCTTGATTTTAAACCCAGAGCTACTGCGACGTCTTCTCACATTGGTACAGATTGAGCTGAACGTATTGTTAGATTTCTGGGTTTTTCCTGATGTATGTCGTTGTGTGTGGAGTCGGGTGGCTTAGTGGTTAGGGTGTCAGAATTATGATCGTAAGATTGTGGTTTCGATTCCTGGACCGAGTGACGCGTTGTGTTCTTGAGAAAAACACTTCATTTCACGTTGCTCCAGTCCACTCAGCTGGCAAGAATGAGTAACGCTGCCATGGACTGGCGTCCCGTCCAGCTGGCGAACACATACGCCATAGAAACCGGGAAACCGGGCCCATGAAGCTGGCTAGGCTTTAAAAGGGCGCATTTATTTGTTTATGCCGTTGTGTAACTGGTCTCATTTAGCTTCCCATTTCCTCTCTAGAGCAACTGGGTTTATTCCGCATGGTATCACACGAGTGGTTAGGAATAGATGTTGATGTGGTATTTGTGTACATCATAGGGTTGTTGGCTTTGTAGGTGTTACTTAAGATCTTGTCGATGTTGGATTTTTTAACCTAACACGGCCTTTACTGACATTTGGGAAACGCCATCCTGTTGAAACGTCAACAGTTCTTGTTGTAAACTACGGACATGTTGATAATCTCTTTGGTGATTCCTACTGAGGTTATGCACTGTCAATGTTACTGGAAACTACGAAAAAAATGGTCCTTACAAAAGGTAAGGTGTATTCACAGAACATAAGGACTGGTTCGGTGTGAAAATAGTTCTGCATCTTGTCAGTAGACTTCAGGTCAATGGGCAGCTTGATAGTGCAACGAAACATCGTTATTGGCGAAAGCTTGAAAAAAAATTATGAATAAAACTTCTAGCAATCACACAAATTCAAAGAAAAACCCGAGTAATACCAGTCGCAGACTTATTTACAATGACAACAAAAATTAGAAGCACCAGTATTTATAAGTGTAACTTCGTTGTACACTTTGATGACCTCACCCTTAACCTGACCTCACGTCTTGACGTGACAGTACACCTTTCAGAAGAACAATACTTGCTTTCATTACTTTGTCTTAGTTGAACATACGATTTATTAACACATCATGACTTCTTTAAAAAGTCCCCCATATAAATTCATAGTGTTGCGGGCATTGAAATAAATTACCTAAAATCTTAATTATTCAGTAATCTTTGAATTTAATTTACATTTCTGAGCAATTTCGATTTCGCAATTTCTTTTAGATGTACTATATTACATTGTGTCATCTCATAAATAATGTGGCTTTTTATCTTAATTTATTTTTCAAAATTAACATAAACAAAGTTCTTTTTTAATCTAAAATATACTCTCCTTCATTTTCTACAATGATCTTCCATCTATCTGGCAGATTTGCAAGGCTCCTCTTCCAAAATTCACTTGTCCGCGATGAAAAATACTCTCTCCACGCCACTGATGTTATCCAAGGGAAAGGCAAAGGTCGATACAACTTGGCACCAGTAACGTCGCAACTCATTTCTACAGCTGAGTGAACTGAATCAACGTGAAAATAGAGTGTCTTACTCAAGAATCTAACACACAGCCCGGTTCAAGAATTGAACTCACTACCTCATGATTGTGAGCCTTCACATTATGTCGTACTTAAAACAAAATACAGTACATTTTTACTCCAAATTACCTTATTTATGAAAAATACATGGAGGTATAAACTGGTGAGGAAGAATATAGGCTAGCGCAGCTCTAAATTTATAAATCTTGAAGGGAAAATATTCCAGGTTTTGAAATACAGATTTGCTTCAGAAAAAAAGCACGTCGTGGGTATAATAATGACTGGAGAGATAAATTCTGGCCAAGCTTGTTTCATACTAACAGTTATCGCCAAGCTAATATGGCAGTCCATAAATATAAGACTAAAGCTGCCGTTGATTAGCTCCAAGAAGCCATCGCCTATAGAGGCGATGGCCTCTTGGAGTTCATCAACGGCAGCTTTAGTCTTATATTTATGCACTGCCATATTAGCTTGGCGATAACTGTTAATATCCAGTTCCGCTGCCGTAGTCTCCTTTAAAGAGACTTAGATATAATAATATTTCTATTGTTTCATACTCCTGTGTATAAACTGGATGAATCAAGAATAAACATGGTGAGTAACAGAGGTTGGTTCTATTTAACACCGGATAGGGTTTTGAGGGATGGTGTTAATGCAGACCGCTACAGCGGTGACTAATAGCTATACAAAAGCTATATCAATCACGTCGATCTCACCTGTCTCGGAGGAACCTGTGACGCCCATGCTTGTAGGCCCTTCCTCCTGACCAAACCATAGAATATAGAACCTGTACACGAACCTAAAGCGTTTCTACTGGTAATCTATAGACACGGTACCGATTCAGCCGGCTGCGTGTCTATCAATCACCTGTCTCGGAGAAACCTGTAACGCCCATGCTTATATCAATCACCTATCTCGGAGGAACCTGTAACGCCCATGCTTGCAGGCCCTTCCACCTGTCCAAACCATAAATGAAAGAAACTGTACGCGAACCTACAGCGTCTCTACTGGTAATCTACAGACACGGTACCGACTCAGCCGGGTGCGTGTCTATCTGTGGTACTGCCAATGAAACTATGAATGCAATAGAAAAATAGAATGGGAAAAAACACAATTATTTAAGCAAGTTATGAGGTTCAATAAAATGTTACGTCGTATTTTTTATTAAGTCTGTGTATACACGTACGTGTCTGTATGTGAGTGTGTTCGTGTATGAATGTGTGAGTGTATGTGTGGGTTTGCGCTCGTGTGTATGTTTACATGCGTGTGAAATCCTGAAGTAATTTGCATTTTATTTCATCATTTATTTTTCTAAAAACAAAGCTAATTCTCTACGATTTATGTATTTTACATATTATTTTGTATTTCTTTTATTTAGTTATTTAATTCATCTTATTAAAGTTTTTATTTTTTTATTTATTTATTTATTTATTAAATGGCATATTTCTTTTATTTCTCTGTGTATCTATTGTTAAACCTGAAAGGGCTGGGCTTGCAGTTGGAAAGAATCCACCACGGAACAAGAACAGGACTGCACTGAACAAACACTTCGAACACAAGCAGAACAGACGGTAAATATTTACAATGAGCTTATCATTAATTCTGACAAACTCGGCCATGTGTAAATACAGAAAGTGAAAGTAAAAATCGAAAACGGAATAAAACTTCAAAGAACGTGTGTCTGTGATTTAACCCTGAATTGCGAATTTATCCCATCCTTCATTGAAATATACTATTGCATTCTAACTTCAACAACAATACCAACAACAACAACAACAACAACAACAACAACAAAAGCAGCAAGGAAAACAACAAGATTATTATTATTATTATTATTATTATTATTATTATTATTATTATTAATAATAATAATAATAATAATAATAATAATAATATAATAATAATAATAATAATAATAAAAGTTTGCTTATTGATCGACATGAGCATCCCCTATGATCATAATATCCCAGAGAAAAGAGTTTGGCAAGCTCAGAAAATATAAAGACCTACTCATTGAAATTGAGAAAATGTGGCATCTCAAGGCGGTTACAATACCAGTGATCATAGGAGCACTAGGAATGATCAAGAAGGGAACCGAAAATTATATGAGAATGATCCCTGGCTTACCATTCCTGCAAGAAGTTCAAAATATTGTCTTAACTGGTACATCACACGTATTGAGAAGAGCATTGTCGATGTGAGAACTATTACTACCCATGTATTTTAATTTAACTTTTAAAAAAAATGAACGAACTATTGAGTTTAGTTTAATGGCCTACCAATGTATACTATGAGTTTCTTTGCCCTAGGAGTCGGGAAGACACTCGGCAAGAAATGGAAGCAAATTTGAAAGAAGAAAAAAAAAAGTAATAATAAATAATCCTTTTTATTATAGGCACAAAGCCAGCAAGTTCGGACAGAGGAATCAGTCGATTACATCGATCCCAGTGTTTCACTGGTACTTATTTTATCAATCCCGATAGGATGAAAAGCAAAGTCGACCTCAATGAAATTTTAACTCACTTCCTCCAGACAGATGAAATGCTGCTAAGCATTTTATGCGGCATGCTATCGACTCTGCCAGCTAACCGCCTTAGCAATGATAATAATAATGATAATAATAATAATAATAATAATAATAATAATAATAATAATAATAATAATAATAATAATAATAATGCCCTGATGCAATACCAGGCAGTGGCTCTCATGGCTTCTGATCTTAACTGATTGGAAGTGTTATCATATCTGCGCTAGATTCCCTTGTTCGAAAATATAAGGACACAGATCGTGTCGTATAGCCAGCTGGAGACGATGTCTCCTGGGGATAAATTACATCAACATTAGTCCTAAACCAGTACTGCCATGTTATGTTGGAAAACAATGTTTACTACAAGGATATTATTGTTTACAATGGTATCGAGTGATATAGCATACGTAAATAACCACCAAGGTAATACCATAAGGTAACAAATTATTAATTAATAATTAAGGATGCTACTAATGGCACCGGCACGCTAAAACTAGCTGCCAGAAGACGACTACAACCACTAATTTTCACTGATACACATTAATTGAAATCGGGAAAATGAGCAGAAATTCAAGAGAAGCACTCCGTCGGTTACGACGACGAGGGTTCCAGTTGATCCGATCAACGGAACAGCCTGCTCGTGAAATTAACGTGTAAGTGACTGAGCACTCCACAGACACGTGTACCCTTAACGTAGTTCTCGGGGATATTCAGCGTGACACAGAGAGTGACAAGGCCGGCCCTTTGAAATACAGGTACAACAGAAACAGGAAGTAAGAGTGAGAGAAAGTTGTGGTGAAAGAGTACAGCAGGGATCACCACCATCCTTGCCGGAGCCTTGTGGAGCTTTAGGTGTTTTCGCTCAATAAACACTCACAACGCCCGGTCTGGGAATCGAAACCGCGATCCTACGACCGCGAGTCCGCTGCCCTAACCACTGGGTCATTGCACCTCCACTAAGCATAAATTCTAACCCTCCGTACCAATAACGAAAAGAATCGTAAATTGAAAAGCCAAATATACCCATAACGTCACGATTTCTAACTTGGTGAAAATATCACTTAATTTATCCTCAGCGAGCCTTACTGCCCCCAAAATCATACAAACTGTCTATCTCAACAACGTGCGTGACGTTATAAATGTTTGTCTACAGTTGTAGAGACGTTTGTCATTTTATTGAATTTTTTCGTTCGAATCCCACCTAAAACTTCGACTTTTTCAATGCATGGATTTTTGTAACCCAATAAGTACGCTCTATCATTTCTAGCCTTACCTACTTCGAGAATCACCGTTGAAATCGATTTATTTCCTTTCTCACGAAGTTTCCAAATTCTAATGACGTAATATATACATATATGGATATATAAATATATGTATATAAGACAGACAGACGGATAGATTGATATCTTTAACTGGTTGCACAATTATGAAATTCTGTATACATTATTTCCCGTTATATTCCCTACTGTAAAGTTATCATCATATTTTTGTCTACAGCGTAAGTATATAACTAAACATTATATAAATATTCAATCCGCAGGGGAATTACATCGTATTCCATTTAAAACGAATAACCATCGTCGTGTATTCTCTCTTTGTCTTCCTTTACGCATATTTATTTATATACGAAAAACAGAAAAAAAAAATCAAAGTTACTTTTTAAAATAAGAAACAAAAGAATTCAGTAAAATGATAAGAATTTTGCTGTTTTATATTGAAGGTGAGATGAAATCCCAACAGACGAATTATAAGCAATGCCTCTTAAATAATCTAGATTATCGCGATTTTGATATCCATTGACGCTATGTTGAATATTGCTTTTTGTTATGTGTAATCTCTGCACCTGCGCTATGCTGTTTGAATTTTAGTTCATTTCTTGATTATTCCTGTTTCAAGATTTCCTAAAAATTTCCTGATCATAGGACTGAATTATCGGTTTTTTTTTCTTTACCCGTTTTCTTTTTTTTTTTTCTTTTTGTCTTCAAATATCTTTTAAATTGTTAATGAAATGCAATGTATTTAGCGAGCGAATAAAACCTTATAATAATATTTAGCGAAGCTTCTACTCTGCGGATAAAAAGTATGACGATGAAATTACAGACGATATATTTGTTAGTGATGAACTTAACAGGCGATGAAATTAAAGAAACATTAATGTTAAATGTAAACAAAGAGTCTTTAATGTCCACACACCAGCCCCCAGGAATGCATCTAATATGAAAATTGGTATATCCAATAACTCAACACCGCTATATGCGGTGGCTATACAAGCAATGTGTTCGGAGGCAATAGTGTGAGTGTGTTTGATGAGTACTGATGAAGGGACAACAACGCTCGAAATATGGTATATACACTCATTACATATTTTTGTCTCCGGTCATATTCTTTTGTTTACAGCTGACGTCTCGATACGAAATGTTATAGCAAGAATCCGTGCTGGCTACAATTCCTATCGAATATCTGTAGAAATAACATTAACAAAATGAAATTAAAGAGAATCTGTCTATTGAAATAGAATTACCTACATTGAATTTACCATGAACCATAAACACTGATGAACCATAGACACCAGACGGCTGCTCTTTAAAGAAAATCTTTTCCAGTATTGTTTCTAGATTCTACATCGAGTTACACACATTCCATTGTTACCTTTCCCATTGGCCACTTGGAAACTGCTATGGAATACGAAATAACATCGTTGTTAGCATTTCTGATGCAGTGTGTGTTAGAAACGTTATTGATATAGTGTTGCTTTGTTATTATTCTCTTGTTTTACTCTGTTAACGAAGAAATCTGCTACCCGTCGTCGACATCATCATCATCATCATCATTATCATCACCGTCGTCGTCGTCATCCGTTGTTATCTTTGTCGTTGCAGTCCTCGTCACCATCATCATCACCTTTATTACTACTACCACCACCACCACCACCACCACCATCAACTACAACAGCATAATCGCTATCATCACCATTCTTATCCCCCACAAAAACCACCTTCATTACAATTATGATGTAGAAGATTCGTTCTACCATCGGTCTAATTAATCCTATGAAGTCAAATGCCACGTAGTAGTAGTAGTGGTGGTGGTAGTAGTAGTAGTAGTAGTAGTGGTGGTGGTGGTGGTGGTGGTGGTGGTGGAGTTGTTGTTGTTGTTGGTGGTGGTGGTGGTGGTGGTGGTGGTGCTGGTGGTGCTGGTGGTGGTGCTGGTGCTGGTGGTGGCGGCGGTGGTGGTGGTGGTGGTAGTAGTAGTAGTAGTAGTAGTAGTAATAGCAGCAGCAGTAGTAGTAGTAATAGTAGTAGTAGCAGCAGCAGCATAACTAAATACAACAGACTATTTCAGGATTGGGTTTTCTCTCATTTTCTCGACACAGTTGAAAAAGTTATAAACTGCAGTGGTATTGGTGGTATTTGAGAGTCGGACAAGATTAATGTGTCTGTATGATAGGCTTACGTGCATGTTTGTGTTTCTTTGTGTTTGTGTGTGTGTGTGTGTATTTGTGCGTGTGTGCGTGTATGCATATGCATATATATATATATATATATATATATATATATATATAATAATAAATATTAGGGAATAAATCCAAATTTACAGGGAAAAAATCAGATTTAGGATTAAATCCAATTTTATAGTAAAATATTATAAAATATTATTAGAGACAAAACCACTATTTTGCAAAACAAACAAGGAAAGACTTAATCAATACATAAAATTTTAATAAATAGTCAAAAAAACCGCCACTACAATTGTTTCTTGTCTTGATCGATCAAATTATGAAGTCATAATTTGAAACTGACTTATTGGAAGTCCACCTGAAGATTGTCGATCAAGACAAGAAACAATTGTAGTGGCGGTTTTTTTGACTATTTATTAAAATTTTATGTATTGATTAAGTCTTTCCTTGTTTGTTTTGCAAAATAGTGGTTTTGTCTCTAATAATATTTTATATATATATATATATATATATTCGGCGTCAACAGCCCTTCTTATCTTGTTTTTCCCTGTCCTGTCTTTTACTGTTTATATTTTTGTACTGTCGTTACTGTCCTGTTTTTTTACCATTTTTTTTACCATTTTTTATCCCTCTGCGAAAAGATCTCAGAATTTTAATTGATTTGCTTTTCGCAGGAAGGAAAATTTCTTGTCGAAGATACGTCTCGCTTTTATCATTCGAAACGTAGAGTAGATGAAATCATAGCGACTGAAGAAGGGGTTTTTTCTTTGTGTTAATTGTCCTGTACTCCATTTTTTTTTGTTTAAAAAAAAAATGTCCAGTTCCTTTGGTTTGTGTCTATGTTTTCGTTTCTCTTTGTGTTCGACGTCCCTTTGGTGTCCTGTACTCATATATGCGTGTATATGTACATGTAGAGGTAGGTACGTACATATATGTTTATATATATGCATATGTTTTATTTCATTTATTAATATATATATATATACATGTGTGCGTATATATGTGTGTTTGTGTATGTATCTATATATATATGCATGTATATATGTATATATATATGTGCGTGTGTGTTTGTGCGCTCGTATGTGTGAGCATGCATGCGTTTTCAGATAGATAGATAGATAGATAGATAGATAGACAGACAGACAGACAGACAGATATATTTACATATGTATCTTTGACAAGGGTAAGAAAGAGGGTTGAGGGAGGAGAGGGATGGAGAACGATGGAGACAAAGTTGAAAGAAAAGCAACCAAAGAAAGGGGTGGAATGATATATGAGAATTGATAGGGAACAAAGTGCTGTAGGAAAAAAGGGCATGCGAGAGACTAGGGTAGTGAAAGAGAGAGAGAAAGAAATCTATATAGGTAGGAGGGAGAAAGAGGGTGCGATTATTAGGGTTTTTTGACACGTCTATTTCAATAAAACGCCAGTGACAAGCTGTATCCTACAGCCAATAGTATCACACATGTCATAACGAAACAGTTATCGTGGCACCGACTCTGTAGAAGTGCAATAGAGCTGTCAGACATGGGAAGAAGACATACAGACCGACCAGACACCATTGCCGCCACCCGCTGCCACCACCGCGACCATCTCATCGCTACAGGAAGAAGAACAACAGCAACAATGATAGCGATGATGATGGTAATAATAATAATAATAATAATAATAATAATGTGAAGAATAATATCAATAAAAACAAAGGAGTAACATCAGCAATGACGACAACAATAATATAACGAATGCAATTAATAGCAACAACTAGCGCCGTTCCCCTGACTATAAAACTTTGAAAATAAACGCATGCGTGTCGGTGTGGGGAAGTATACATTAATATATAAACACATACACATACATCATACACACACACAGGCACATACTCACACACACACACACAAACAAACATACACAAACATATATATATATATGTGTGTGTGTGTGTGTGTGTGTATGTATACAGTAATCCTTCCACTATCGCGGTTACGTTCCAAAATCCCAGAAAGCCCTGGAAAAAGCTATGAATCCCCAGTTTACTACATATTGCATCCATGGATATTTAAAAATCTTACATACTCCATACCGTCCCCAGTTCAAAATCCATGATCTAGAGATTACCAAACTATCGTTTTCTACACACACGCACATATTTATGCATGCATAGATATATCCATCTTTGTATCAATCTATCTGTCTGTATCTACCTGTCTTTCTCTCCCTCTCTCTGCATATATATGTGTGCGTTATGTGTTTGTGTGAGTGTATTTGAGTGTGTGTTGATAAAATATTGTGCTTCAGAACTAAATAACAAGAACTCAATACAAGCCCAAATGCATTTTTTTTTGCCTAATTAAAAACGTAGTAATATCCCAATTTTACGATATTTAGGCGTCTTTTGTCCTATTATACTACTTACTGACGTACCCGGTAATTCCCGGGAAAGCTGGGCTTATCCCTTGGTTCCGCTTTCATAATTGTTTCACTGTTCCAATAACAACAATACAAAGTATGTAGCCCTTAAAACGGTTTTTGTGCATTTACAGAGAATACCGAACACAGGATCTTGTTTTTAAGAATTCCCAATAAGTTATGAATGCCCAAATTGTGAAGTCAGTTATGTATTAACATGAAATTAGTTACCCGATAGTAAGAATTCAAATAATGTAGCCCGAAAAGAGCTTTAATGCATTCCCAGGACAGGGGGAAATACTAATGAGGTATGTTCACTAAAATCGTGAAGCATGTTACGCAATATCTGGCTAATCAGATATGAGATAACAATTTAAAGTAAATAACTTTTGTGCGTTCCCAGAGAATATTACCCTCAGCGACTCTAGTGTTGGTATATTCGTGAATAAGTCACTAACCGAAATATGTGGATCTATTGTTTAGGAAAATACTATTTATTTGTTTAAGTGTTGTACTCGATAAATTGCGGAAATAATTAACAGTTCAAATACTAAGAAATAAGCATACTCAATTTGATTTATACCAAATAATTTAGGAAAACGAATGGATTATTTCCCTACCTATATATAAGGATCCCTTCCAGGGACGAATGGGTTGTTTCTCTTGTTTTTTAAAATAAAAAAAATATTAGATATAAACAAGAATCCTTTCCAGGGGCCCTATTATCGATTTTTTTTCAACAATCTGAGTATGCCATGAGATTTCCAGCCATGCGTTCTACTCACGAGTCAAGTTTCATCAAAAGCAATAAAAAGATGTAGACGGAGTTAGCTAACAACTCCGCAAACACACCCACAAACAGAATTTCCCAAATATGTAGTAGATTAAGTTTACCAATACCTTATGGACGGATTTCTGTAGATGGAAATTGTGATAAAACTCGATGTATGCACACACACGCACTCTCACACACACACACCACACACACACACACACACACACACACACACACAAACACACACGCACACACATACACACACACAGACACACAGATCCACACACACAAACATATGTATGTACATAGAACCTGCAAAAAAGGGAGTGAGAGAGGTAGGGTGCTATCTGTACATGGTGTGGAGTATATCGTTTGTTTAAACTGAATTCCCACGGAGCACTGGGTTCAAATCACACCGAAATCATCTTTATGTGTTGATAAAAAATTCCAGTCCTATTTCGATGGAACAAAAAAGTTCTCATAGAATTTCTTGAGGTTTTTCTTCAGATTCTTTGCATTCTTAGTTCAAATCCCACCATGGATTAAATGAGTGGTAGATATGATCCATCATACGGTTTAAGATTACAAACCGGCAACGTGGATACCTCGAGAGGGAACCTACCGTTTTACAAGCATTCAGCTCCGTGCTTTGGTTACAGGACAGCCGTCCTTCTTTTCATTAGCCTCGGAGACCTTGTGAGGGGCCGTGGCCACCGCCTTTTCTCATATATAAAACATAGTAAGATAAAATATAAAAAAATATATTACTATCAGTTTAAGAGCAAAACAGACAAAAGTAATTTTTGAAGCCGAGGTCGACTTTGCCTTTCATCCTTTCGGGGTCAATAAATAAAGTACCAGTTACGCACTGGGGTCGATGTAATCGACTTAATCAATTTGTCTGTCCTTGTTTGTCCCCTCTATGTTTATCCCCTTGTGGGCAACAAAGAAATAAGGCTTAGCGGTATTTCGTCTGTCGCTAAGTTCTGAGTTCAAATTCCGCCGAGGTCAACTTTGCCTTTCATTCTTTCAGGGTCGATAAATCAGATACCAGTTGAGTACTGAGGTCGATCTAATAGACCGACCCCTCCCCGAAAATTTCAGGCCTTGTGCCTAGAGTAGAAAAGAATATTATGTTTATTATCATTATTGTTGCTGTTGTTGTTGTCGTCATCGTCGTTGTCGTCGTTACTAGATCAGCGGATCCTCAGATTCGATAGAATAGCAAAGCAGAAAATATAGGGGACAACAAAGAAGAAGAACAGCAACAACAGGAAGGAAGGAAGGAAGGAAGGAAGGAAGGAAGGAAGGAAGGAAGGAAGGAAGGAAGGAAGGAAGGAAGGAAGAAGGAAGGAAAGAAAGAAGGAAGGAAAGAAGGAAGGAAGGAAGGAAGGAAGGAAGGAGGCGTTAAAGAGAAGAACAAAACAGAAGACAAAATATAAGAGAAAATAGAAGAAGAAAAAAAGAATATCGTGAAAGCGAAGAAGACAAATATTTAACGTTGGCAAACCAGTGAAAGAAGCGATGTTAAGTGGTGCCTCGCTGACTTCGCTGTAAACTAGATAAACAAGCAATTGTCTTTCGTTGTTAAAACAAAAGACAACACGATTAGTTTACACTTCTTGTTTTCTCTGTTCTCTTGTTGATGTTTTGCCTGATGTTTTCTCTGATGTCGTGGAAGATGTGTTTTATGTTATGATGTAATTGGCTTTCGTGATGGTCTGTACGACATTTCCTTTGATGTTTGCACGATGTGGTCTATGATGTATTCTGAGATACTTTGTGCGACATCACATGCAATATCTTCAAAGACACCCTGTGGGATGTCTTGTATAATGCATATCTTCTGTACTGTCGTCTGTATTGTATCCTATGATACAATACATAATTTATACAATACATAATTAGTTTATAATTTCATATTCTATGACGTTATTTACGATTTATTCTTTGGAGTCAAGTACGATGTTTTCTATCATGTATGTTGTCGTCTATAATGTACAATTTTTTTACAATGTATGATGTCTTCTGTACGACATTTCCTTCTGTACTGTCATCTGTACTGTATCCCATGATGTCTTTTATAATTTCATATTCTATGACGTCATATACGACTTATTCTTTGACGTCCAGTACGATGTTGTCTACCATTTGTGATGTCTTCTATGATATACAAATTTTTTTACAACGTATGATGTCTTCTGTGTTAACTTTTATTGTGTATCCTACATTGTCATCTATGTTATTTTCTATGATGTAGCATTCGTTATCTTCCATGATATCATGTACGATTTTTTCTATGACGCTATGTACGATATCTTCTATGATGCCTGTACGATATTTTCCATGATGCGTGATTTCTTTTATGTATTACACGATGTCTTTCTTCTATGATGTCCTTTATGATGCATGCTACGATATTTTCTATGACGTCATGTAAAATGTCTTCTGTGACGTCTTGTACAATGTCATCCATGATAGCTTGTAAAATATGTGACACCACCTATGAAAGCCTTCCATGATAATGTATGATACCACCTATGGTAGCGCCAAGAAGACGCTTTTTATACGTGTAAGCTTTGATGTTCCATTTTATCACTATCACTACCAAAATGAGCAAAGACGACAACAGCAACAAATGTTACAGTAATCGTCTCACACGAGCGAGGAAGGATCAGTTATACCGTTGATCAACATGTAGCAAATAGCAGCCAAGCGTAAATCCGGTTTCATAATACAAATAAGTACTGGGTCGAAACATTCGACTAAAACGTCTTCAAGGCGGTGCCCCAGCATGGCCGCAGCCTGATGACTGAAACAAGTAAAAGATAAAAGATTACTATCTCAAAATGGGAACGATATATTA
This sequence comes from Octopus sinensis, assembly GCF_006345805.1. Taxonomy (NCBI): domain Eukaryota; kingdom Metazoa; phylum Mollusca; class Cephalopoda; order Octopoda; family Octopodidae; genus Octopus; species Octopus sinensis. The sequence goes on from NC_043007.1 coordinate 26,300,829, forward strand.
GATCATGTGGTCCTGAACAATAGATGGTATGGGCAAGGCTGGAACTTTGATCATAAATGTGCTTCATGGAGGATAATCTGGAAATAAAGGACAAAAGACGGCATTGAGGATGCGTCCACGATGTACAGAGGAGGGAAGAGAGACAGAGAGACAGACGGAGACAAACATACAGAGAGAGGTTGAGAAAGAGATGGAGAGACAGACATAAAGACAGTGAGAGAGAGCGAGAGAGGAGGAGAGGTAGAGATAAAGAAAGTGAGAGAGGGGTGAAGATAGAGGGACAAGTTAACGGAAAGAGAAGAGAGAAAAGAGAGAGAGAGAGAGAGGTGGAATCATAGACAGGCAGAAAGAAAGAGAGTGAGAGAGGAGCAGAGACAGAGAGATAGAAAGAGGGACAGAGCGAAGGTGAAGGATAGAGAGGCAGGTAGTAAAAAGAAAGCGCAAACAGAGCGAATTGTGGAAAGACAGACCGATAGATAGATAGATAGATAGAGAGAGAGAGAGAAGAGAGAGAGAGATACGGATAAAGAAAGAGAGAGAAGATAGCCGAGAGAGAGGAGAGAGATACGGATAGAGAGAGAGAGGGAGAAGAGAGCAGAGACAGAGAGATAGAAAGAGGGACAGAGCGAAGGTGAAGGATAGAGAGGCAGGTAGTAAAAAGAAAGCGCAAACAGAGCGATATTTTGAATGTGGAAAGACAGACCGATAGATAGATAGAAGATAAGAAGAGAGAGAGAGAGAGAGAGAGATACGGATAAGAAAGAGAGAGAAGATAGCCGAGAGAGAGGAGAGAGATACGGATAGAGAGAGAGAGGGAGAAGAGAGCAGAGACAGAGAGAGAAGAGAGCAGAGACAGAGAAGTAGAAAGAGAGGGGGAGAAGAAGGATAGAAGAACAGGTAAACGGAAAGAGAAAATTGAGAGAGATATGGAAAGACAGAAAGACAGGCAGAAAAGAGAGAGAGAGAGAGAGAGAGAGAGAAAAGAGAGAGTGGAATAGGAGTAGGAGGAGCAGGAGGGGAGGAAGAGGAGGAAGAGGAGGGTAGGGGGAAGAGGAGGGTAGGGGGAAGAGGAGGAGGAGGAAGAAGAAGGAGAAGGAGAAGAGGAGAGGAGGAGGAGGGTGGTTAGAGACGGAAAGGAAAAGATTGTGAGAGGTGCGTGAACAGACAGACAGATGGAAACACAAATATATATATATATACATATACATACATATATATATATATATATATAAAGAGAAAGGTATTGGTTTACTGCTACTTCTGAAATATTAGATAGACAACCGGATCTGCTTTAATAATTTTGTATATATTATTAGATATGTTGGCGTCGCAGATTAATTAATTAATTGGTTAATTACTCGCAGATAGGCTGGAAAACAAAAAAATTACATGGACAACGTTTTCTAAACATATTTAAACTGGTTAAACCACAGTGAATTCTCTGACGAACGGAGATGAACTAGTTTACTAATTCACGTGCAGCGTTTAATTTACCTCTTATTAACAGAGAGAGAGAGGGGGGGGGAGAAGAAAGAGGAAAAGAGAGAGAGAGATAGAGAGAGAGAGAGAGGCAGAAAACCAGAAAGAGAGAGATGAATCGCGGGAGAGCAAAATGATTAACTGTAATTCATAGCATTTCTCATAAGTAGTACTGCAATAAACGCTCTGCCTTTCTTTTTGTTTCATTCTCTCTTTCTCTCTCTGTCTCTCTATCTCTCTCTATCTCTATCTCTCTCTCTTTCTCTATCTCTCTGTCTCCCTCTGTCTCCCTCTCTCTCTCTTTCTCTGTCTCCCTCTCTCTCTTTTTCTCTCTCTCCCTACCTCCCTCTCTCTCCTTCTCTCTCCGTCTCCATCTCTCTGCATACACTATAGAGTATAAATGTATATATATGTGTACATATATATATGTATGTTTGTATATCTGTATGTATATATATATATGTGTATATATATGCATATATATTTATGTATAAATAGATAATATATATATATATATATATATATATATATATATTATATATATGTAGTCCCGGGTTGATTCGGGGTTAACCACAGTAAATAAGGTACTCAATACATAGTAGAGTAAAATTAATTTATTATATAGAAGGAGCTTCTACAGGACTAGAACTGTTTCATTCAAGAGAAATCTTCAGGAGCTTCCTGAAGATTTCTCTTGAATGAAACAGTTCTAGTCCTGTAGAAGCTCCTTCTATATAATAAATATATATATATATATATATATATATATATATATATATATATATATATATATACAGGGTGTTCCAAAAAGACTTACTCACTCTTTGACTTCCAGTAGTAGTCATGCATTTTGTGTTCAAGTAGATGTTTATTGATATACATACAATCCTAAAAAAAGTTAAATTAAATTCAGGAAAATAAATTGCTGTAGAAACGATTATTTATTGCCATTTAGAATTATTTAATGTTCTCTCTCATTCCTGCGTGTTCGCAAATGTTCAAACTGCCTTCCTTCATTTTCCAAACAAAGCTGATAACGTCCCACAATGGATTCGACAACATTGCCAAACATTTCATTTGGAATTGCAAGACATTGTATTCGAATTTCATTTTTCAAATCATCAATTGTCACTGGTTTTGCAGCGTAAACCTTAACTTTGAGATGTCCCCATAAAAAAATAAAAAATCCGTTGGTTTAATGTCTGGGGAACTTGCAGAAAATGCAATGGTACCTCTCCTCCCAATACATTTGTTTGGATTTGTTACATCGAGGTAAGCTTGTACATCGTCTGTAAAAGAGTTAGTACATCTTTTTGGAACACCCTATATATATATGTGTGTGTGTGTGTGTGTGTGTGTGTGTGTGTCTGTGTGCATTTTCAGATTCACAAAAATCAGAACTTAACTGCAGCTCTTGGTGGGCCAAATCGGAAATGCAATCTGTGTAGGTGTCTTTTCAGTACATTGTCTGGTTTAAAATGCCACATCACATGCCATAGTGGAACTAAGGCGCATGGCTCGCTGGTTATAGCGTCTGACTAACAATCATGAGTTCGATTCTCGGGTCGGGCAGAGGACACTTTATTTCCAGTTCACTCAGCTGTAGAAATGAGTTGCGACGTCAATGGTGCCAAGCTGTATCGGCCCCTTCGCCTTACCCTTGGGTAATATCGGTGGCGTGAAGAGGGGAGGCTGGTATGCATAGGGAACTGCTGGTCTTCCATAAGCAATCTTGGAGTGGAGGCACATGGCCTAGTGGTTAGAGCAGCGGACTTGCGGTCGAGGGATCGCGGGTTCGAATTTCCGACCAGGCGATGTGTGTTATAATGAGCGAAACACCTAAGATAATGGCGAACTTCTGCAGACTCTTTCGCCACAACTTTCTCTCACTCTTTCCTCCTGCATCTTGCAGCTCACAGACGGACCGGTATCCCGCCCAGGTGGGGAACCAATACGCCAGGATGAATCGGGAAACCGCCCTATGTGCCAGGCGTGGCTCGAGAAGGAACAGACATAAGCAATCTTGTCCGGACTTGTGCCTCGGAGGGGAACTTTCTAGGTGCAGTCCGTTGGTCATTCATGACCGAAGGTGGCCTTAAACTTTTTCTTTCTTTTTTTTTTGTTATTTTTA
>NC_043007.1:26309538-26324538 GCF_006345805.1 Octopus sinensis
AATCTCTCATGCACCAAATGTCAATTGCTAAAACGCATTCGTGAAGTAAAATCATGTAGTGACACCAAATGGCGGTGCACCAGCATGGCCACTGCGCGTGAGCTGAAACTAGATGAAATACAAAAAGATAAATACATACATACACACATAAACACACACACACATACATATATATTCATACATACATACGTACGTACGTATAAGCATATTTATTCCAGTACTTTTAATAACTTATTCACTCCACTTACTATTGAAACGATCGTAACCAGAACGAAATATGATACCAATCAATGTCTTCACTCTTTTATTAGTTTCACACACACGTGTACGCGAACCCCCCACCCACCCCACACACACACACATACACATACATATGTGTATGTGTAGTTTTGTGGTATAGAAGACGCTCACTTCATCAGATGATAGGAATGACTGTCGAGAGTGTTGAGAGTTTAAAAGAAAAAGAACTGTTGTCGCTTTATTATCATTACAAGCATGTGATCTGGATTAGCCATTAGAAGCCGAAGCATCTAGAAGCCATTTATAATTTCTTTTACACTCTTTAATATTTGTACAATTAAATTACTTCGCACCACATTCTGAATTTCAGCACCGCATAAGACGATTTCTCCTTTCATCCCTCCAGGGTAGATAAAATAAAATACCTGTCATGTATTGGGTTCGGTGATATAGACTAAACCCCACTCTCATGATTACAGGCTTTGTGCTCTTATCGTCATCAACTCATCAACATCATCATAATATATACAATGTAAAAGAGAACGGAGGGGGGGGGGCGAGAAAAAAGGAGACATGTAGGGACTGTTTATAAACGTGAGCGGAAAAAAAGAGGAAATGTAGCCACTGTTTCTAAACATGAACGAAATGGTTACGGTAAAGTACCTCAAGGGAGTTTTCTGCCTATTAAACAAAAATACGGTTATATTACGCCAAAATTTCAATTAAATAGAAATATCACCACTTCGTTGTCTTTAGATTTTAAACACTCCTTGAGGGAGTTTTTGTTTACTAATTGCTTTGATAATCTCAATTAGACGAAGTTTTTCAACTGACTATATTACATTTCTAAGACCCTACGGTATACATCTATTTATACACCGTTTTTTGGTGTGTTTTTTTTTCAAATCCCATCGGAAACTACTTTGCTTTTCATCCGCCTTGAAGTGATATTAATTACCACTCAAAAGGGGTTGATTCAATGGACCCTTTTATGGTGCTTGTTGTCACTCCTGGTGGGGTGGGTTTTGAACACAAAGTCGGCCACGCAGCGATTTGAAATGGAAAATGCTAAGTGATGTCGTAATTTTACCGAGCCGTGTCCTAAAACTTATTACCTCGTTTAAATATTACTTTCAAATTCTGCACAAGCCGGCAATTTGGGGAGAGCCTTAAGTCAATTACTTTGATCCCAGTACTTGATTGTTACTTACTTTATCGACCCCGAAAGGATGAAAGGCAAAGTCGACCTCAGCGGAATTTGAACTCAGAACGTAGCGGCAGACAAAATGCCTATTTCTTTACTACCCACAAGGGGTTAAACACAGAGGGGACAAACAAGGACAAACAAACGGATTAAGTCGATTACATCGACCCCAATGCGTAACTAGTACTTAATTTATCGACCCCGAAAGGATGAAAGGCAAAGTCGACCTCGGCAGAATTTGAACTCAGAACGTAACGGCAGACGAAATACCGCTAAGCGTTTTGCCCGACGCGCTAACGATTCCGCTAGATCACCGCTTTTACCTTGTTCTGATATTGGTTTCAAATTCTTGCATGCGGCCAGCAATTTCGGTAAAGGGCTTAAATGGTACTTATTCTATCGACCCTGAGAAGATAATAATAATAATAAGATGATAATAATGAAATTATTGTATACAGTGCTCAGGTGCACCACAACTTGTCAGAGTATATGCTTGTGTGTGTATTGGGGGGGGGGGAGAAAATCAGGTTTAGTGTTGGCGAATCTCAGAAAGCATGGAAGTTTTGAAGGATGCAGTGCTCCGGCAACTAACAACTGATGCCGGCAGTTTGTTCCATGCTTCAGCAACTCTCAGCGTGAAAAAATGTTTCCTGAAGTCATGGGAGCTGTGCTGTTTTCTGACTTTGTAAATATGTCCACGGGTGTTAGATGGGTGGAGTTTGAAAAGGTGCTCAGAGTTATTGTTTGTACGATGGTTGATAATTTTATGAGTGTCTGCCAAGTCAGCTGCCAGACGTCAGAGTTTCAATGTGTCCATGCCCAGGGAAGTAAGGCGCTCAGGATATGGCAAATGCCTGATGGAGGGTATTCTTTTGGTTGCACGTCGCTGAACGGCTTCCAGACGATTGATATCCTGGGCAAGATAGGGGTTCCAGACCGGTGATGCAAATTCCAGGTGAGGTCTTACCATAGGTATATAAAGCCGCAGATAGATAATCGGAGAGCGGTTCACAAAGGATTTGGTGAGTGATGCCAAGACACCCTCAGCCTTCTTAACAATTTTAGCGATGTGTTTTGTCCAACGTAAATCACTGTCGACAATAACACCCAGGTCACGTTCACATGAAAGATGAAAGGCATAGTCGACTTCTGCGGAATTTGAACTCAGAACATCATTTTTGCAACGGATAAAATGCTCACAGGAATTCCCTCCGTCGCTGCGTTCTGAGTTCAGATACAACAGAGGACGACTTTGCCTTTCATCCTTTCGGAGTTGATAAAATGAGTGCCAGTTGAACACTGCGTTCGATATAATCGGCATATCTCTTCCCCTAATATTCCTGGCCTTGTCTCAAAATCTTAAATCATTATTTAACTGGTAACGTGGGAGACTTATTTACGTATTGCTTAATGCTCTTAGGGAAACCTCAAAAACATGACTGAGGTTTTCAGTACGTTATATTAAGACTCCACTTATGCTTGCTACTTGAGTCAGTATTATTATTTTGGTAAGTGATCGGTCGAGCTATTTCAGAGTGCACATTTTTTTAACCCACACAAGCAAATTTTCTATATTTGGCGCGATGTTTGCTTGTTAACATTTCGGTTCCAAATTGCTTTCCATTTCTGTTTCAGAAGCTTGTTTTACATCTGCCTGACTTAGGATTCAGTCCCACTAGCCGTTAATTTGGGCAAATGTCTTCTACTATAGCGTTTGGCCGACCAATGCCTTGTGAATCGATTTTCATGAGAGAAACTTTATAAATATCTATTTATCTGTGATTTATGAATGTATGTATATACGTATGTATGTAGTGTGTGTATGTATGTATGTATGTATGTATGTATGTATGTATGTATCTATCTATCTATATCTATCTATCTATCTATCTATCTATCTATCTATCTATCTATCTCTCTCTCTCTCTCTCTCTCTCTCTATCTATAATATATATTATTATATATTATATATATATATATATATATATATATACATACATATATATATATACATATATATAATACATAAATATATGTATGTATGTGTATGTATTATGTATGTATGCATATATATATGTGTGTGTGTATATACATACATATATATAATACACACACATACCCCACTCCATATATATATATATATATATATATATATAATAATATATATGGGCACGCTAGCTAGTTAAGAAAATCTTTTGTAAGAGATAAAAGCAGCATTTATACTGAGAATTAATGTTTAATAGCTCTTAAACACGGAACCGACGATACTGTTATTTTAGTCCCATGAGGACACTTCATCCAGCTGGTTATTCAGTGCACTCCGCGCTGGTGCACTCCGCAAGCAGGTGAGAAACTATTTCATCCCCGTGACCACCAGACCGTGCGGTTTCGACCTCTTTATGATCGTCCTCAATGGTGGGTGCTTGTCCACTAGACATTGCAGTAGTTCATCCAGTTCACAATATATGGAAAATAAGTGACATAGAGTCACTGGTCTTGCAACAAGCAAACTAGCTAGTTAAGAAAATCTATATTAGACATTAAAACAGTGTTTATACCGAGAAGTAATGTTTATCGCCACCTAAACATGGCTGTTCCCTAGGAACCGACGATAATGCTATTTTAACTAATACTACTAGTTTAATGTAGTATGCAATATATATCGAGTGCAGAGTGCACTGAATAACCAGCTGGAGGAGGCGTTAAACATTACTTGTGTGTGTGTGTGTGCTATCATGAAAAGAAAAGCATAAGTATTAAGGTCAATTTACATTATTTACATTATTTATATTCGATGGATATTTCTCCTCATCTTGTTTGTTGTTAACACAATATTTCGGCTGATATACCCTTCAGCCTTCTTCAGGTGTCTTGGGGAAATTTCGAACGTGGGTTCTCATTTCTAAGATATTTTTCGATGTTATTATTATTATTATTATTATTGTTATTATTACTATTGTTGTTAGTGTTCAGGTCAGTGCTTGGAATCGAATTCGGAATCTTGGGGTTAGTAGCCAGCTCTCTTAACCACTACGCCATATGCTGGAGGGTATATCAGCCGAAACGTTGTGGTAACAACAAACGAGATGAGGACAAATATCCGTCGAATGTAAATAATGTAAACAATATACATAATTCCTCATCTCTAAACTCTTCAAGGTGGTATCCAAGCTTGGCTGCAGTCCAATGACTGAAACCAGTAAAAGAATAAAAGATTAAAAATAAAATACTTTTAATATGTACGAAGTAATAAAATGTAATATATTAGGAAATAAACTAATAAAGGAAATACTAGCTTTCTGATGGCAATAACATAAGACAGGAAGACAACTTTTGAAGACAGTAATTTTAATACTCATATTGATCAAAGTGCCTTTCAAGGTTACGATGTTTATAGTTAGGTTTAATAAAACGTTACTACTGTTCTCGGTAACATGACATTTTTTTATTTGTTATATTCTGCAATAAGAAATGTTTATTACAGCACAAAGTTGTACTGACGGTTCTACATGTATTAATATTATATATACATATATATATATATATATATATATATATGCTTGTATGTATATATATATATATATATATATATATGCTTGTATGTATATATCATCATTGTAATTTTAGGGTTATTGTTTTCGAAACAAAAAAAAAATCGTTATTTAATACACTTTATTAATTTAAATCTTTCTTTCCATTATTTTAACATTATATTTTTTCCCTTTTAACTTTGCTGAATTATAACGTGGATATAATATAAAGTAGAAGAAATGTAATTTTATTAAATATAGGAGAAAAATAAAGCACTTGATTATATTTACAGACTATATATATATATATATATATATATAATGCATGTGTGTATGCATGTGCGTGTATATGAAATAAATTCACATATACATACATACAAACAAACATATAATAGAGAGAGAGAGATAGATAGATAGATAGATAGATAGATAGATAGATAGATAGATAGATAGATAGATAGATAGATAGATAGATAGATAGATAGATAGATAGTAAAATATGTATGTATGTATCGATGGATTGATGTATATACATGATTACCATCATCATCATCTAACGTCTGTATTCATGCTGCCATGGGTTGGATGGTTTGACTAGACCCGATGTGTTCAAGAACTGCATCGTGCATCAATTTTTTTTTTTTTGGCATGGTTTCTATGGTTGGATGCTCTACCTGACTGCAAGCACTTCGCAATTTTTCGTGTCACCTGCACAATTGAGGTCACTAAAAAGTCTGTTGGGTGTCAGTTCCATGCTAGGGGACGAAGTGATTGATCTAAAAGAAATGGGGCTCAGGAGTATAGGTTCTTGAAGAGGGTCTGCATGGTAACTCACACCTAGTGAGGGAAAGAACGAGATAAAGAGTAAACGAACAGTAAGGGCAGCAAGATATAGACAATGGTAATGAGATGTCTAGGGGTTTCCACAAATTACCAGGTGACTTGCTGCTAAAATGGGTACGGTTGAAGGGTTGATGGGAAAGAAGCCACTATTTGAAGGAGATAGAAGGAGGCAGACGTGAGTAGGACGGTATGAAACGGGAATGATAAATATCATACAGTTATCAAGGGTGGGAACTGAAGTGAGAGATGTCATAATTGGATAGTCAGCAGGAGCAGTGGGTAGAAGAAGCAGGCCTAATGCATTGGAAGGGGTACGTCACTGTAACGTGGGTGTGTATATATATATATATATATATATATATATATATATATATATACCACACACACACACATATAGTAGAAGAAAATACCGAGTGCTCTATTTCTCATCCGGCTGCAATCATCAGCTGAGTGCCGTGCTTCGACAAGATTTCGGCCCATTAAGCTCAGTATCTCTCCACACAGTGGGCCCCGCAACAGCTGGACGCATTGCGTTGCAACCAGACTCGTAACAGTTCAGTGACCTTATGCGCATTCACAAACCTCCTGGTAATCCAAGCACAACCCTCAACTGCTTTCTCCCCACATTCCTTGATGGTCTTTCCATAATCACTAATCATCTCTCCCGGCAATCGGACTTTCACGCTTGGATTATCTTTGACCGTGTAGGAAGCCGCAGACCAAGTGCTCGTCCATTGAAGGCCACGCTTTATCAGAGGCACGAGGCCACTTTATCACTCACCGGCCAGAAGCTGGAACTGATGTATGGGTCTGCGGGACACTGTGGTGTTTGTCCTGGTCCCAGCACTCCCGGCATTTATATCAGTTACCAGCTTCAATCCACACTTCATCTTTGATGGCTCTTCCTTCCTTTCACAGACTTGAAGACTCGTCTACATCCACTATATATATCAACTTCGATATGGGAAAATGCGAGTAACCTTCCACGCTAATAGATTGTGTTTCTTCTTGACTACCGTACACTGTCCATTTTTTGTTTTCTATATCCCCCATGGACTGCTTGAAGCTTACAAACTTCCTACACTTGGAGCCCCGGATCTCACTCTTATATGCTGCTATAATGTTTTCATCCGCACCAGAAGCATTTTACATTCAGTCTTTAGAAATATTATCTTAATCAACAAAATTCTCATCACTTTTTGAAATGCCATTCATATGGTCTTTTGTATGCTCTTCCAAACCTTTTCTAAGTTCCTTTATTCATCAAGAATAATATCCAAACTGTATCTACGCATTATTTCTGCTTTTTCTCAACACACCTCTTACAGGGTCGTTCCACTTTTCTTTGTTTCACTTCATTTTCTGTTATTTATTGGATTGGGGCCACAGTCTTGAAGGGTTTGGTCGAACAAATCTACCCCTTTTCAAGTGTGGTACTTATTCTGTCGGTCTTTTTGTTGTTGTTTTTTGTGGGGGGGGGGTCTTTTCTTTTTTTGAAGGGGCAGGAATGGTTGTGTGGAAAGTAGCTTACTTACCAACCACATGGTTCCGGGTTCAGTCCACTGCATGGCACCTTGGGCAAGTGTTTTCTACTATAGCCTCGGACCGACCAAAGCCTTGTGAGTGGATTTGGTAGACGGAAACTGAAAGAAGCCCATCGTATATATATATATATATATATAAAATTATAATTAAGGGTATCTAAGAGATACCATCATGCTAGAAACACCAGCCAAAACTTGACTCTAAAACCACATTAAATGTTCATGCAGCAGCCGGAGAGAAGAAAAAGACACAAAATAAAGTAGCAAGAAAAATTACTGGACAATTCCAGATCCCAGATTTCTAGCTCTGCATAAGAAATGCTTTGCCTTCATCAGTCGAATATACGCAGATAGCACATAAATACAAAGATATATATATATATATATGTATGTATGTGTGTGTGTGTGTGTGTATGCAACATACGAATATTTACATATAAGGACGTATACATACATATATATGCACGTATGCACACAACCAGTTTAAATTGGTCGTGTGCATACATGCATATTTATGTATGTATACGTTCGTATATGAAGTATTCGTTGGTGTATATATAAATAAAAATATATATATAAATAAATATATATATATATATATATATATATATATATATATATATATATATATTATATATATATATATATATAATATATATATATATATATATATATATTATATATATGTATATTGTATTTATGAGCTATCGGATATTCCATTGATGAAGGCAAAGCATTTCTTATGTAGAGCCAGAAATTCGGGAGCTGGAATTGTCCAGTAATTTTTTTTTTTTTTTTGCTAGTTTATATTGTCTCTTTGACTTCTCTCCTGGTGCTGTATGAACATTTAATGTGGTGTTAGAGTCAAGTTTTGGCTGCTATTTCTAGCATGGTGGTATCTCTTAGATACGAATGACTGAAACAAATGAAAGAATAAAAGAATAATAAAAAAACCGTTAATGTAACGGGAACAAACAAACAATAGAATAAGTCCCAGACTTAAAGAGAAAAGTATGTAATGGAGTCTTTTTCTCCAAGGCATTGTCTAAATATGACCGCAGTCCAATGACTGAAAAAGTAAAAGAACATAAGAGAAGATACAGTTTCGTTCATTTTCATCGAACATGTTAAAATGGAGTATTCACCAATAGCTTGCGATTTCTGTACTTTTGCTATTTCACAAACGACTTCACGTAAGGCTTCAACAGAAACTAAATATTTGTTGCGAAGCTTTACTAGATTTGCCAAACCTTAGAGACTGCATTTAATTAGTTTTCTCTGGGAAACATATAACGCTTGTCAATGCACAGAACGGAGAGAAATTTATCAAGTGTTCTTTTGGTCTAGTTCTCAGCGTTCTATAATCAAAAGCTTACAGCAGAAAATATAATGCGGACGTTCTCGAGTTGAAACCGGTAAACTTACAAAACCGTTTTACGCAAACACTTCATCATAATCTTGATTGTGTATTATTATGCTCAGCATTATAACTCGTAACGAAATACTGAGAGAAGAAAAAAAAATGGGCGATTTATATTATTTATAACAAAAAAGTCGACCTATAAGAATATGGTTTTATAAGTAAATAGATGATGTTTGCTAATTTATTATGCTACAAGATTCTAAATCAAGGATTTACTCATTATTCTAAATCTGATAGTTCATTAGCCGACAGGGGTAATTTGCTCTGAGGTTGGTAAACACTGATATAATTATTTTAATCACCTCTCCACCACAGTCCTCTCTCTCACACTCTGCACATTATATGTATAGAATTAGATACATGCATACGTACATACATACACACATATACATACACACAAAAATACATACATACATAGACACACACAAATACATGCATGCATACATACATACATACATACATACATACCATACATACATACATACATACATACATACATACATACAGCCATACATATATATCATACATACAACCATACATACATACATACATACATACATACATACCTACAGCCATACATACATACATACCATACATACATACATACATACATCATACATACATACATACATACATACATACATATATACATACATACCTACACACATACCATACACACATACATACATACATACATACATACAAAACCGTCCTTCCATACAGATCTGTGTTAATCAGCATACTTTGAAAATATTTTTTTATATAATTTAATGAAATTTAATTTTCGAATATTATGGCTGTACCAAACAACATTTATAAAAACATTCTTAAGACACACACACACATACACACAGACACACACTCATACACACTTTCACACACACATACACGCATTCTCTTTTTTTTTCCCCTGTATATATACATCATTCCTCCGCCACTCTGTTCCCCTCCCATTGTAATTATATCCCCCCGTCCTTCTCTCTCCTGATTTTCTCTATCTCTTCACGTGCTTATGTGTACATGTCTGCACACACCACACAGGTATTATATATATATATATATACACACCCATGTATATATATATATATATATATATATATATATCTATATATATATAATATAATATATATCATATATTTTATACAAAGATGTAATATATCTATTATATAGATATATATATATATTATATATCTATATATATATATATACACACATGTTATATATATATATATATATATTATATATAGTGTGTGTGTATATGCTTGTATATCTGTATCTATTTGTGTGTGTGTGTGTTTGAGTGTATCTATTTATCTATGCATCCCTCTGTCTATCTATTCTATACTACGTATGTATATATATACATACATATATATATATATATATATATATATATATATATATATATATAATATATATATAGATATATATATATACGAAATATGTATATATATATATGTTTGTATATATATAGATGTATATTCTGTAATATATACATATATGTATATATATATATATGTGTGTGTGTATGTATATATTTATACACATAGATATATATGTATATATATAAATATATGAATGTATATATATGTGTGTGTGTGTATAGTTTGTATGCGTATACATGCGTGTATTACACAGAGGCATCAAACAGGCTTGTATGCATACATGTATATATAAATATATACACAGTACATACCTTGTAGGCAAACACGAAATGCAGGCAACAGCAACGAACCTTTCATGCATGCAGTCATATCAATTAGACGGTTGGCGATGCAAACTGCACATTTTTTTTTTTACCTCTCCTTTTTTTGCTCTCCTTTGCCTTTCATCCTCTTCATCCCCCTTCCTCTCCCTGCTTCTGTTTTAGCCTCACCATCTTTACCTTCCCTTTCTCCTCATTCTCATTTTTTTTTTTCTGTCACCAGCACCTAACTTACATTACACACCAACTCTCAACGTTATACGAACCCCGCACCTTCTGCAATTATATCATATCCCCCCGCTTTCCTAGCCGTTTAACAACAAACATGCTGTATAATTCCCCACTGCGACACGATACTAGAACATCTGTTCGATATATATGTATATATATAATGACATGTAGGATATAATTATACATTATATATATATATATAGATATATATATTATATTATATATATATATATATATATATAATATATCTATAATATATATATATATATATATATATATATTTATATATTATATATATATATACATATAATATATATATCTATATATATAGTGGAGAGAGAGAGAGAGAGAGGAGAGGGGGCGATTTGTCAGTACACATTACTGGTTGACACAGGAAACCTTTGAACGACGTATACGTACAGAGGCAACCACGTACGTCACACACGGACTCGTAAATTTATAGAAGTGCACGCAGCTCTTCAAAGAGATTCATATCTGTGTGTGTGTGTGCGAGTGTATTTGTGTGTGTACGTATATGTATGAATGTAGTTATTTATGTATGAGTGTGTGTGTGTGTGTTGTGTGTGTGTGTGTGTGTGTGTGTGAGTGTGTGTGTATGAATGTATCAAATAACATTGCACTGACAAATGAACACACGACAACCTGCATAATTATGATGGCGCTACATATGTATATAGGCATACATCAGTGCATCTACCTATAGGGACATAGATAGATAGATAGATAGATAGATAGATAGATAGATAGATAGATAGATAGATAGATAGATAGATAGATAGATAGATAGATAGATAGATATGTTTCTTTATTAGCCACACAGGGCTGCACACAGACAGGACAAATTACAAGGTAGAGCTTTTCTTTTGGAGGTAAAAAAGGGGGTTTGGTTTTCGATCAAAAGGGATCGTAAAAGGAAAGAAAGAGGACAAAAAAAGGGGTGGGGATAAAATTTTAAAAAAAAAGGGAAAGGAAAAGAAAGGGAAAGGAAAGAAAATTGATCAATAGGGATCGTTATCACAGAAATTGAATATAAAGTGTAAAGGGGAAGAAGGTGAGGTTTACCCGTGGAAAGAAAGCCTACGGAAAGACCACGGAACCTCGGTCAATGAAGTCACATTTTATATTTTTTTACAAATAAGCAACTCTCTGTCTTAATTTTACGTTCATAGGATCATAGTCAAGGTGGCTTCGTCATTCATACGTGCCATCCTTGCTACATTCACCCATCTTTTTTAAAACATTCACTAGACAATACTTGCCTCTCTACTCTCACTTTCCTCTTCAAGTGATACTTGAAGAAGTTGATGAGAGATTGACCAGAGAGGAAAGTGTTGTCTCTAATACTTTCAGGCGCGTCCACCAGATACATTCTTTCGCCATAGCCACAAATATGATAAAAATAGCTCTTCCTTCCCGTTTGAAGGAAGGAGGCGTGACGATATTAACGATAGACTCGGCTGATAAACCGACACGTCCCACACGTGACAGCAGTCGTTCGATATAAGCCCATAGGTCGGAGATTGTTGGACACTGCACGATTGCGTGCAGAACTGTTTCGTCGCTCTGCCCGCATCTCGGGCAGGTCGGCCCCGTGCCTATAGAGCTTATCCCGAACGGGTAGCGCTTCTCGGTAGCACTGCCAGGCCAGGGATCTCTGGAAGTTGTCCATAAGTCCCGGCCCGAAAGTCGTTTCAAACAGGCGGGTCAAGTATTCCTCGTCGACGCCCAGGTTTGCCCCAAGATCGTCATCGTACCTCCCCTCCACTAATCCCCTATAGAATGCTTTGGTTGTGTTGAAGTCACTCAAGGTCGACCCAGGACGGCAGAGTTGCTTGAGAGCAACGCGACACTCGCGGTGCCATTCGCCCTTCCTCGGCCTCTTTTTGATCCACGACTGCAGTTCGGTCATGGAGACGAGCTGCGGGAACGCGTGCCTCACAAACGGCGACCACACCTGTTCACGTCGTCTACATAGAGCCGGAGATGTCGCAGTCTCAGCGCATGTCTGCGCATCATCAACCACGGCATGCCCAGCCCTCCTTTTAACGGGTGTTGACAGCAAATGGGTCGCCTGACCATCGGGACGCATCCTTTCCACATACATACATACATACATACATACATACATACATACATACATACATACATACATACATACATATATACATACATACATAATACATTGATGGACAGACAGATGCACACACACGTATATGCGTACATATTCATATACGTGTGTGTATAATATTTATAAACAAACTAGAAGGCTTTGTAAGTTACGGAGAGAAAGTGATATATATATATATATATATATATACTCTTTTATTTGTTTCAGTCATTTGAGTGCAGCCATGCTGGTGCACCGCCTTTACATGAACAGATCGACCGCAGGACTTGTTCTTTGTAAGCCTAGTACTTATTGTATTGACCTCTTTTGTCGAACCACTAAGTTACGGGGACGTAAGCGCACCAGCATCTGTTGTCAAGCGATGGTGGAGGTACAAACATGTGTATGTTTGTGTGTGTGTGACAGGCTTCTTTCAGTTTCGGTCTACCAAATCCACTCACAAGTCTTTGGTAGATTATAATAGAAGACACTTGCCCAAGGTGCCACGCAGTGGGACTGAACCCAGAACGATGTGGCTGGTAAGCAAGCTAGTTACCACCCAGCCACTCCGGAGCTTGTAAATATAACTGTATGTATGTATATATACCTATATGTGTGCGTATGTATGTACATAGTGTATATATATATATATAATATATATATATATATATATATATATATATATATATATATATATATGAATATATATCTGTATATGTGCATATATGTGTATATGTATATGTATATGTGCATATATGTGTATATGTATATGTATATACGTATATATGCTCATATATATTTATACACACACATATACGCTCATACATGCACTCCCATACTCTCACATATACACACATTACTGCAACGCATATGCAAGCATATACCAAATTGTATGACTAGGAAATCCACATTTCCATATTTCAAGGAAGTTAGTTAGTTAGTTAGTTAATTTGGCTCAAAAGCAAATAGCAAGGCCATGTAGGGGGACATGGAGTTAAGTACAGGGTGGTGTTCATGTAAAGAGTTGAGGCCACTTGAGGTCAAGGGAGGCTTTGAACAAAGCGTCCTCAGCCTTTCTTCATAGGACAAATTTTTGAGACCATGAACCATGCGGGTAGCCAGCTTCTGGACTCTTTCGAGATGCTGTATGTCTTGCATCGTAAATGTGTTTATTACGAACTATCTTTTATATGTTTTAGGCTCGCTCTGCTTTTGATTTTACCTCATCAATTGCATTTGAAGAAATTTATTCAGTCCCCATCAATGCTATTTCCAGAAACGGACAGCTTTCAATGAATTGATATCATTGAATTAATTTAATTCTGTTATTAATCCACCAGATATCTCCTGAAGTAGAGAGCGGAATATCGTGCGGTAAGGCTCCATTTTTAAGCGATTACTTCATATTACCATATCGAAATTTAATTTGTGCTAAGCTTAAAGTATAACATTAAATCGTGAGTCTATATATATTTTAATCTTAAATTCGTCGCTTATATAGCGCCAATATAAACTTACTTTGTGGTCTACACACAAATATACACACACACGCACATTCACACACACACTGTAGTTACTCAGTCACTTAAACATACACACACGCACACACAATAATAATTCTCTACTCTAGGCACAAGGCCCGAAATTTTGGGGTAGGAAGCCAGGCGATTAGATCGACCCCAGTACGCAACTGGTGCTTAATTTATCGACTCCGAAAGGCTGAAAGGCAAAGTCGACCACGGCATACACTCACACCAACACGCTCGTATATTCACAGACATACTCACTCCCTGAGACAGATCCGACAGACACCAGTTCCTTCTTATAACGTAGCGAAGATGACGAAGAACCTTACAAAGCAAAAAAAACGTAAAAGACAAAGGAAAAAGAAGAGAGACGACCTCCCCACACCAACACCGGAAAACGCAGAAATCCCCAGCACATCGAACATAGACACAGCAAGAAACAACGCCAGCACCAGCACCACCATTTCCACAACCACCACTACCCCAACCAAATCCACCAATGCACTCACAACCACATGTAGCGCCCAAAAGAAAGCTCACATTCGCCAATACGGAAACACCGAATTACGTGCTCGTGAGAAATGCCAACAAAAATTTGTTGGCTCTTATAGCAAGAAACAAGGAAA
>NC_043007.1:26332038-26349538 GCF_006345805.1 Octopus sinensis
GACTTTACTTTTCATCCTTTCGATGCCACGCTTTCGTCATTCATTAAAATTAGAATACTAATGAGGTATACTAATGAGTGGTTATTCGTATTAAAGGAAATATATTTTCAGAAGACACAAGGAAAAGAACTCGTAGAATTTCAAACAAAATGTTACAAGAAGAAACGAGGGTGTGGGTGATAGTAAGTTTAATCTTTAGTAATCTTATTGACTGCTTCGGACATGTTTAAGTATCATTAAACATTCCCATTTAACCATGATACATGCACAGCTGCCAAGATATCAGAACATCTAATAGATGTATTTGAAGCGGTATATTACAATCAAACGCAAGTGGCTTATTAACTGTGGAAAGACTTTCGAAGCCAGATTGTCAATTTGTTTGTTATTAGTGCAAGACAAAAGGAATTGCTAATTAATAATAATTGGTACTTGGACGATACATTGTTCGCTTACTATTATTTTAGTGTTTCGAGATAACTGTAACCTATGATCTCAGTGGAGGCGCAATGGCCCAGTGGTTAGGGCAGCGGACTCGCGGTCATAGGATCGCGGTTTCGATTCCCAGACCGGGCGTTGTGAGTGTTTATTGAGCGAAAACACCTAAAGCTCCACGAGGCTCCGGCAGGGGATGGTGGTGATCCTTGCTGTACTCTTTCACCACAACTTTCTCTCACTCTTACTTCCTGTTTCTGTTGTAGCTGTATTTCGAAGGGCCGGCCTTGTCACTCTCTGCGTCACGCTGAATATCCCCGAGAACTACGTTAAGGGTACACATGTCTGTGGAGTGCTCAGCCACTTACACGTTATTTTCACGAGCAGGCTGTTCCGTTGATTCGGATCAACCGGAACCCTCGTCGTCGTAACCGACGGAGTACTTCCAACCTATGATCTCTACGGATGATGGTAATGTATAATGTGAAAGGTTTGTAGTGTGAATAGTCATTTAGTATGTTTAAGTAAAGACATAATTCCGTGATAAATGAAGCGTTACATCACTTGGTCTGATATAGCTTGCATCTCTGTATTCCATTGAAATGTGATGGAAACAGTCTCAAGAATGATTCGACTTTAGGAACAGCTGACAGTTCCAATATACAGTGTCCAGACTTACAGAGGTAGAATATATCCTATATTTGGATTTGATAATGTAACTGTAACTGGACTGCATATATATACTGTGTTCTTGCATTATGAGTACATATTTCGCCAAGGATGATTTTGCCCTTCATCCTTTCTGAGTCCATAAAATAAATATGAGTTGAACGCTGAGGCCGATGTTATCGTCTATCCCCACCCCTAAAATTTCAAGCCTCGTGCCTATAAAAGAAAGGAATATTTACTGCGTTCTAAGGCGTTGAGATGGTGGAATCTTTAGAACACCGGACAAGACGTTTAACGGAATTTCGTCCGTCTTCCCGCTGAGGTTGACTTTGCCCTTTCATCGTTTCGTGATCGATGCAATAAATACCAGCTGATCACTGGAGTCAATGTAATCGACTAAACTCCCTCCCCCGAAATTGCTGGCCACGTGCCAAAATTCGAAACCAATATTTATTGTGCTCTCTGTGAGCCCTCCACAGGAGGAAACGACCATACAGCCACTCCGACGCCTATTGATGTTTCTGATTGAATAAATAGGTTCTGATGAGATATTTGTGGTATGACACTTTCCAAGCAACTTAAGCTTATTGAAAAATTTATATTTATGAAATCCGATAGACTCAATAATTCCGTTATTGAGAAGAGAAAAAGATGTAACGTTTTGGACATAGGTCGTTCGACGAATTTCCTAGATATGAAGAATATTTTTTAAATGATATTGATGGATATAGGGAAATTTTTTTCTATTAGTGACGGAAAACCACTAGCTCTATTTGATGTTAGGCTAAGGGTGGAATGTAGAATAAACTAGGTAATATATATTTCTGTGGAGTAATAGGTTATATATATATATATCCTGATGATTCCATTTGAATGAAACATTTCTAGTCCTGTAGAAGCTCCTTCTATAAAATATATATATATATATATATATATATATATATGTGTGTGTGTGTGTGTGTGTGTGTGTGTGTGTGTGTGTGTGTGTGTGTGTGTGTGTATGTATATTGTGGAGGCACAATGGTCCAGTGGTTAGGGCGGCTGACTCGCGGTTGAAGGATTGAGGTTTCGATTCCCAGACCGGGCGTTTTGAGTGTTTATTGAGCGAAAATACCTAAAGCACCACGATGCTCCGGTAGGGGTGGTGGCGAACCCTGCTGTATTCTTTCACCATAACTTTCTTTCTTTCTGTTTCTGTTGTGCCTGTATTTTAAAAGGCCAGCTTTGTCACACTCTGTGTCACGCTGAATCTCCCCGAGAACTACGTTAAGGGTACACGTGTCTGTGGAGTGCTCAGCCACTTGCACGTTGATTTCACGAGCAGGCTGTTCCGTTGATCGGATCAACAGGAACCCTCGTCCTCGTAACCGACGGAGTGCCACCATATATTTCTAATTGTACTTCCTTGTTAAACATGTTCTAGATTGTCTTAAAATCCACATTTTATTTATACCTCATTATAATAGGCTGCGGCTCGGAGGAATATGCCCTCTTCGGCGGAGAGGTTCTGGTTGGATATTTTTTATATTACTAATCTCTTGTGATTGTGGGTTCTTATAGAATTTTATTATGTATACAATAATTTCATTTAGTCTTTTGTTATGTTAAACATTGACTGTAATGAAAATTAATGCAATGCATAAAAATCTGATGATTCTAAAACTGGTATTGATAGTGATTTTCACAATAAAATTTATTAAATTATTAGCGTTTTCCTAACTCGTCATCTCTATAGAGTCATAGAGCTGGAAGATTTTTTTTTATTTTTAAGTACATCTTAAATCTATAAGAGGGAAAATTCTGAAACTTTGGTTCCATGCATCTATGCTTCCCAACGAGATGTCCAAAAGTTCATAATTATTTTTATTCCAGAGGTAGTCATCAAAAAACAAGACTTCATAGCGTTTATTATTACACTGCTGTCATACTCACCAATAATGGTCAATATTTTCTGGAATTCGAAAATTTTCTGGAGAAAGTTTCAAGAAGATGATTAATAAATTTCCATTATATTGAACTATCTGAGACCCACTTCGGTCACGACACAGACCATGGGATTGCACCTAGAAAACCACCCTCCCAGGCACAAGTCCAGGCAAGGTTGTTTATGGAAGACCAGCAGTCGCCCATGCATAACGGCCTCCCCTCTCCACACCACTGATGTTTTCCAGGGGAAAGGCAAAGGCCAATACAGTTTGGCACCTGTGACGTCGCAACTCATTTCTACAGCTGAATGAACTGGAGCAACGTGAAATAAAGTGTCTTGCTCAAGAACACAACACGCAGCCCGGTCGGGGAGTCGAGCTCACAACTTCACGATCGTAAGCTCGACACTCTAACCACTGAGCCATGCGCCTTCACTAAATCTGCAAGGTAGTATATATCTGTTTTATTCCACTAATTACACAACTTTGTTTCGTTGCGAAATTGTCGTAGCGTTTATAATCTTACATAATCTTATAATTCTGAGAGAGTTAATCTTGAGAGATATATTTGTGGACTATACCCATGTATTCTTGGGGAGTTAAGTAGTTGATATGTGGAGCTGAATAAAAGTTTTTGTGGTCCTTCAAAGTAATATACAAATTAGTTTTTTAAGGTTATGGGTTCCACTCTGCTGTATTTTCTTTTTCTTATTCTTTGCTGATATAAAGCTCTGTCTTTTGTCCTGGCAATGTTACCTATAAAAATTTAGGAGTTTTCTGCAATTAATTTCATACAGTTTTTATGCTTTGTTAATAGATATGTAAATATTACAGAAATTTCTATTAAACTTCATATAGTAATTTAAGAGAGTTTGGAACATAGTGTGTTTTATAAACTTATAATTTCTATCTTATCTATATGTTGACTTTCAAAGTTTGCAACTGTTTGCTGGAGTAAAGGCGGTGCTCCAGCATTGCCACAGTCAAATGACTGAAACAAGTAAAAGAGTAAAAGAGTAGATAACAACAATAACTACAGGACAATTATCGTAGTTCTAGTTTAATTGTTGCTGGTGCTAACAGGTTATTACTAATACTTGCGTGTCTCTAAAACCAACATCATGACCAAGCTATGCAGTTTGGTAAGTACAATGCAGTTTATACATTTCCGAAGAGTTCTAATAAGTTTGAAACATGTATGACATTTTCTCTCACAATTATCTAATTGATTGGAATAAAATCGAATCACTAATGTCTTTGAACCGATATTGAACCAATATTGTCTCTTCCTCACAATATAATTATTAATAAATTAGTAGCACCGTACTCACTGCACTAAACATGTTAACAAAAGCTTAACTATTGTTTTTTCATGTAGATGGTGTCCCTGAATAATTAATCTCAGTGACAAACACATATTTACAACATGCGTGAGTATATATATGCATACGTATATGTACGTATGCATAAATGTATGCATCTTTATATATATATACATATATATATATATATATATATATATATATCTTTACATCCATATACATCCAGCCCGCCCCCCTTCTCTCACATTCTACGTCTTTATGCTTCCTTCCCCATATGCCTCTATTTATTTCATTAGCTCAATCACTTACGCATACAAACACACATACACTTTCTCCCTCTCCGCTCGCTCCCTCTCTCCCCCCCACTCCCCCCTCTCTCCCAGCCTATACTTCTGTTTCATACTATCACTGACACTTCTCTATACCTCTCTACTTCCTGCTCTCTCTCTATCTATCAATCTCTCCTTCATTCTCTATTCCTCTCTCTCTCCTTCGTAATATCTTTCGCTTTTTTTTCCCTACAATTCTCTCCTCACTATGTCTACCTCTGTATGTATCTGTTCCCTTATGTTCTCATATTTACCTTAATCCTCTTATCTATTTCTCTTACTGCCCCTTAAATCTTTCTATGCAAACTTCTCTACTACCCACTCTCCGATTCTTTATCTCTAATTTTCCCTTTGCTTCCCTCCTATTTCTGTCTTTCTCTTCCTATTCGCATCCCTGTCTGCTTTCATCTATCTATATATCTGTCTATCTATCTATCTATCTATCTATCTATCTATCTATCTATCTATCTTTCTGTCTGTCTACTATCTATCTATCTATCTATCTATCTATCTATCTATCTATCTATCTATCTATCTATCAATCTATCCATCTATCTGCCTAGCTCTTTCTCCTTCTCTACTCCACCCTTCAACCTTTCTACAATTCGTTCGTTCCCTCGTAATATCACGTCTCGCACCATTAAAACTGGAATGAGGATTGATTCTGCATCCGGTCGGATAACAAAGAACGAAAACGAAGTGGAAGGTGAAAAAAGGGGGAAGCAGGGAGGTGAGAGATAGACAGAAAGAAAGAAAAGGAGGCAGAGCCCAAAGAACGAAAGTAAGGAAGAAAGAAAGCGAGTAAGAAAGAAAGAAAAACAAGAAAGAGAAAAAGAAGAAAAGAAAAAATTAAAACCGAGCGAAGGGATATAAAATGGTATAGGACTTCTAGCAGGCAGTGCATCCGTTTATGGACGAATGCGTTTCTATTGGGAAAAATTGTTGGTGTTGGGGTAGGGTGAAAACATTAAGGTTTGGGGCGAGGTGCTGAAAAATCTACGTTGAGGTTTCGTTTGCGCGGCGGCGCTCGAACAAACCCCACGCCTTCCCGCTCCTGTTCTCCATCAGATCTCGACATCAACCGCCTGCCCGCCCGCCTGCCCAACCCTTGCCACCTAACAACAGACATATAGCCGCTATATTTAATGACGTTACCAGCCGCATCTCAACCCAACATACACACACTAAATTACACTACCACCAACACAGCGCACTAAACGCCACCACTACCACAGCTCAACCACTAACACAGCACCACCACTACCACAGCTCAACCACTAACACAGCACCGCCACCACCACCACTACTACTTCTACTACTACTACTAGTACCACCGCTATTACTACCACCACTAATACTACTACCACCACTATTACTACCACCACTATTACTACCACCACTACTACTACAACCACCACTATTACTACCACCACCACTGTTACTACCACCACCACTACTACTACTACTACTACTACCATTACTACTATCAACACTACAACCACTAATACCACCACCACTACTCACCACTACCACTGCTACTATAAGCACTACCACCACTACTACAACTGATACTACTACCAATACTACTACTACTACTACTACTACTTCTACCAATATTATTATTACTACTACAACAATCACTCCTGCACTAACCAGTCACTGCACCACAGCGCATTGTAGTGCTACTCCATTGCACTATCAACGTCACCACCACCACCACCATCACTCTTCAGTATCACATCACCAGAACACATAATAATAATAATAATAATAATAATAATAATAATAATAATAATAATAATAATAATAATAATCTTAACTGATTGGAAGTGTTATCATGTACATTGTTTTGTCTTGGTATAAAAGATGGGCTACAGCAAATATTCTGCTCAATACCACAGATTTGCTTGTCAGTTGTTTGACCTTAACCAGTTGAGCATGTCCCTTAGTGGCTGACGATATGTGCATCTCTGATCACGAGCAGAAGTAGTGGGGGAGCATCATAGCCATGTGTTGAGAGGGATTCTTTGGGGTTTGAATAGTTCACCTCTGGAAACATGGGTGGTTCTTTCACATCCTTAAGCAACCCTTATTCAGGGACCGTTTGAGCGGGATGGGCTACTCAACCTGAAGAAAATTCTAACTGGGCCCCACCTGCAAGGTCATGTGCTGTTTATCTTGATATGAGATCACCATGTCGCGCACATATGGTTGTGATGCATGTGCCTGTGTACCTTTATCAGACGGGTAGTCATGATGGGTATATTGGGCTTCGTATATTTTACCCAGTGTCACTTTGATGGCATGAACTGCTCTCTCACTCAATAATAATAATAATAATAATAATAATAATGATAATGATAATAATAATACCAAGGAAAACAACACCAGCAATAATCACACCATCAGCAGCAGCAGAAACAGCAGCTGCTGTCATCGTAATATCATTGTCATCATCATCGTTCACCATCATCATTATCATCATCATCATCATCATCATCATCATCATCATCATCATCATCATTATCATCGTCATGGTCATCGTCGTCGTCGTCGTCCGCATCGTCATCGTCATCATCATCATTATCATCATCCTCATCATCATCATCATCATCATCATCATCATCATTATCGTCATCACCATCGTCATGGTCATCGTCGTCGTCGTCTTCCGCATCATCATCATCATCATCATCATCATCATCATCATCATTATCATCATCACCATCGTCATAGTCATCGTCGTCCGCATCGTCATATCATCATATCATCATCATCATCATATCATCATCATCATTATCATCATCACCATCGTCATGGTCATCGTCGTCGTCGTCGTCGTCCGCATCGTCATCATCATCATCATCATCATCATCATCATCATCATCATCATCATCATCATCATCATCATCATTGTCATCATCATCGTCGTGGTTGTCGTCATCATCATCGACACCGTCACTATCAACTTCAACATCAACTACAGCAGCATCAGGACCACCATCGTCAAGGCCCCCACACACACACACCCACACTATCATCATCACTCCTATCATTACCACCACCACCAGCACCACGAACACCATTATCATCATCGTCGTCATCAGACCATAAGCATCACGATCAGTTTGTTTATCACATTCGCAATTTCCCCATAAACCGAAACCCCGTCCGTCACTTACAAGATGAAAAACAAGAACATTTACATCTCCCAACACCTCCACAATCATCACCACTACCACAGTAACAACAAGCACCACCACTGCAGCAACCACCACTACAACTGTCTCCACAACTACCACTACAACCGCCACAACTACCTATTTCTTTACTACCCACAAGGGGCTAAACCCAGAGGGGGACAAACAAGGACAGACAAATAGATTAAGTCGATTACAGCGACCCCAGTGCGTAACTGGTACTTAATTTATCGACCCCGAAAGGATGAAAGGCAAAGTCGACCTCGGCGGAATTGAACTCACACAAACGTACGGCAGACGAAATACCTATTTCTTTACTACCCACAAGGGGTTAAACATAGAGGGGACAAACAAGGACAGACAAATAGATTAAGTCGATTACATCGACCCCAGTGCGTAACTGGTACTTAAATTATCGACCCCGAAGGATGACAACCCGACGGCAAACAAGTCGACCTCGGCAGGAATTTGAACTCAGAACATAACGGCAGACGAAATACCGCTAAGCATTTCGCCCGGCGTGTTAACGTTTCTGCCTGTTCGCCGCCACCACAGCTACCACTACAAACACCACAACCACCATAACAACCACCACTACAACCACCACAACCACCACCACTACAACGACCACCACAACCACAACTACAAAACCCACCAATATTACTACAACCAAAGCTTCAAACAACTACCACCACCATCACAACCACCATCACCACAACAACCCGCACCGCAACCAACGCTACCACAATCATTACCATCACCACCACCACCACCACCACCACCGCCACCACCACCACCACCACCACCAGCATCACCACCACCACCACCAGCATCACCACCACCACCACCACCACCACCATCACCACCACCACCCACCACCACCACCGCCACCACCACCACCACCACCACCACCAGCATCACCACCACCACCACCACCACCACCGCCACCGCCGCCACCACCACCACCACCACCACCACCACCGCCGCCGCCACCACCACTACTACTATAAACAACTGCAACAACCATCATACCTATTTTTACTCTACTTACATTTCCCCCACCATTTTACCCGAACAAAATTTACAACACTTAAAGCCCCTTGCCCAGTGATTCTCAAATGGGGTTCTTGGGGTTCTTGTGACCATCAGGAAGTAAGGGTCCTTATAATATCGTGCTGTTAAAATTTATGTCCAGTCAACTGTTTATACTTTTAAAATACAAAAAAGTTTTTGATACATTTCCTAATAATGTCATTCTAATTAGCAAATAGCTACGTGGTAAGAGAAGACGCAATGGCCCAGTGGTTAGGGCAGCGGACGACGGTCGGGGGATCACGGTTTCGATTCTCAGACCGGACGTTGTATGAGTTTATTGAGTGAAAACACCTAAAGCTCCAAGAGGATCCGGCGGGGAGTGGTGATGACCCCCGTTGTACTCTTTCACCCCAACTTTCTCTCACTCTTTCTTCCTGTTTCCTGAGTAACGCTGTGATGGACTGGTGTCCCGTCCAGCTGGGGGGGGGGTACATATACCACAGAATCCGGGAAACCAGGCCCATGAGCCTGGCTAGGCTTGAAAAGGGCGCATAAAAAATGTGGTAAGAAAGTTTGCTTCCCAACAACATGCTTCTGGGTTCAGTCCTACTGCATAGTAAATTGGCGAAGTTCCTTCAATTATAGCGTCGGGCCGACTAAATCTTTGTAAGTGAATTTAGCAGACGGAAACTGAAAGAATCCTGTCGTGTATATATTTATGTGTGTGTGTGTGTATTTGTATGTTTGCGCGTACGCGAGTTTGTGTGTGTGTGTGTGTGTGTGTTGTGTGTGTCTTTGAGTCTGTGTTTGTTCCCCCACCATCGCTTGCTGTGTTTACGTCCCCGTAAACTAGCGGTTCAGCAAAAGAGGCCGATAGAATAAGTAATAGGCTTTTGAAATAAGTATTGGATTCAACTAAAATTCTTCAAAGCGGTGCCCCAGCATGGCCACAGTCTAATGACTGAGACAAATGAAAAATAGATGATATAATAAGATTTTACTCTCCATAAGTACCAAATTTTATTTTGGCACTTATGGAAACAACTGTCTTTGAAGACTCATATTGTCGTTCAGTGCTCGAAATGAGGAGTAGATAGACAGCTGACAACTGACGAAGGGTTTATATTCTTGTTTTCCATTTGTTTCTCTCGTTGTTTGCGTAGCGAACCCATTTGCTTTTGTATTTATTGTTGTTTACTGTTGGTGACGTCCTGTACCCATATATGCTTTTATATATATATATAATATATATATAATATATATATATATATATATATATATATATATATATATAATATATATATACCCTTTACTTGTTTCAGTCATTTGACTGAAGCACCGCCTTTAGTCGAGCAAATCGACCCCAGAGCTTATTCTTTGTAAGCCCAGTACTTATTCTATCGGTCTCTTTTGCCGAACCGCTAAGTTACGGGGACGTAAACACACCAGCATCGGTTGTCAAGCAATGCTAGAGGGACAAACAGACACACAAACATATACACACACATACATATATATATACATATATACGACAGGCTTCTTTCAGTTTCCGTCTACCAAATCCACTCACAAGGCTTTGGTCGGTCCGAGGCTATAGCAGAAGTCACTTGCCCAAGATGCCACGCAGTGGGACTGAACCCAGAACCATGTGGTTGGTTAGCAAGCTACTTACCACACAGCCACTCCTGCGCCTATATATTTAATATATATATATGTATATTAATTTGCAGAAAAATGTGTCGCCAGCCAGCCATGAGACTCGAAATCACCCCTGTAATTATGCGTCGTAGTGCTCTACCTTTAAGCTACACTATCCCAACAACAAATTCTTATAAAGTGAGATTTATTTATCCTAAATTTTCAAAAGGATTTGTTGTTGTAACAGTTTAACTTGAAGGTAGAGCACTGCAACGCGTAATCACAAGGGTGTGACTTCGAGTCTCATCGCAGGCCGTCGACACATTTTTCTGCAAAATATGGGTAATTTATCTCGTGCATGAAATATTATTAGCGTTATCCTGCGTTTGAGAATAAAAAATTACTTCCTTAAATTTCTAGACATCTCAACGCCTCTAAAGCAAACTTTGTTTACTTTCATCGATATATATATATATATATATATATATATATATGGTTGAATATATAGAAAATAGTAAAAAGTGAAAAAACTACAGAAGGCTTGTTTTAAAAGGTTAAAAAATATATATTTGAGTCGTTATGTCAGAAGAATGTTATAAATTGTTTTCATACAATGACACCGGAAGAAATCACTTATTACCTCCCCTTACCTGGAACTCTTCTTTACACTTCTCAACGAAATCATAACGATGTAAGAAATTTGAAAAGCTGAACGCGAAACCGGTCATTTCTTCAAAAACTATGTCATTGTATATATATATATATAGGCTGTGGCGGTCCATCTGAATAACATAGGGACCAGAGGGATAAATAAGTAAAAGATGGCTGAGAACTACTGATCTAGTCTATCGTCCACAACTGTCATCACCTATACCACCACCACAAACATTATGAACATCATTATTATCATCATCATTATCATCATTATCATCATCATCACCATCATCATCATTATCACCATTATCATCATCATCGTCATCACCATTATCATCATCATTATCACCACCGCTGGCAACACCACCCTTTTATCCACTTTTGATACTACCTCCAGTACAATGAACATTACGGCCAACACCACGAACACCACCTCGAAAACCACCTCCAGCAGCACTACAGACACCAATACCACCAGAAACACCACTTCCAACAACATTACAAACACCACCTCCAACACCACTACAAACACCACTTCCAACAACACTACAAACACCATCTCCAACTCTAATACAAACACCACCTCCAACACCACTACGAACACCACTTCCAAAGCCACTGCAACAACGCTACAAACATCATCTCCAACTCTAATACAAACACCACCTCTAACACCACTAGCAACACTATCTCCAACACCCCCTCCAACACTACCTCCAACACCACCTCCAACACCACCTCCAATACCACCTCCAATACCACCTCCAGCACCACTACCAGCATTACCTCCAACACTACCACTACCACCGCCACCACCAACAGCATCTGACATACCACCACAACTAACCTTACCCCGACATTCTCCCCCAGCATCTCCACTACCATTACCACCGCCACTAACGACACTGTCAAAGCTACCTCCAATATCATCACAACACCACCAGTAACCTCCATCGTTAATATTACCTCCATCACCACCACAACTACTAACCATCAACAGTACCTCTAGTGCCACCACTGTCACCACCTATCTTATTTTGCCTTTCCACAACCTCTACCACACTGTCTGAAAACCCAACCACTTCCACTAGAACTCATACACGCATTTCCATTAAACTTAGCAACAACAACAACAAAACCACTACTAACACTAACACCCATACTATCTTACTGGCACAAATATGACTTTTACTTGAACATTATCATCAATATTGCCAGATCAGCTTCCAAGCTATTCCCCACTACGATATTAGATTCAACATGACCCCTATATATAGATATAGGGGTTCAGAAACCCGGGTCTGTGTGCATCACGTAAAGCTGAGATGGTAGCGATGACCTCCCCTCGCAAATAAAGCGCAGGAGTGACTGTGTGGTAAGTAGCTTGCTTCCCAACCACATGGTTCCGAGTTCAGTCCTACTGTGTGGCACATTGGTCAGGTGTCTTCTTCTATAGCCTCGGACCGACCAAAGCCTTGTGGATGGACTTGGTAGACGGAAACTGAAAAATATTCGTCGTATATCTGTGTGTATTTGTGTATGTGTGTGTGTCTGTGTTGGTCCCCACCACCACCACCCCCACCATCGCTTGACCAGCGATGTTGCTGCGTATACGTCCCCGTAACCTAGCAGTTCGGTAAAAGAGACCAATAGGATAAGTACTAGGATAAGTACAAAGAATATGTCCTGGGGTCGATTTGTTCGACTAAGTGACGGTGCTCCAACATAGTCGCAGTCAAATTTCTGCAACAAATTAAAGAATATATATATATATATATATATAGATAGAGAGAGAGAGAGAGAGAGAGAGAGGCGTAGGAGTGGCTGTGTGGTAAGTAGCTTGCTAACCAACCACATGGTTCCTGGTTCAGTCCCACTGCGTGGCATCTTGGGCAAGTGTCTTCTGCTATAGCCCCGGGCCGACCAATGCCTTGTGAGTGGATTTGGTAGACGGAAACTGAAAGAAGCCTGCGTATAATATGTATATATATATGTGTGTGTGTGTGGTGTGTGTTTGTGGTGTGTTTGTGTAGTGTTGACTTGACAACCGATGCTGGTGTGTTTACGTCCCCGTCACTTAGGGTTCGGCAAAAAGAGACCGATAGAATAAGTACTGGGCTTACAAAGAATAAGTCCCGGGGTCGATTTGCTCGACTAAAGGCGGTGCTCCAGCATGGCCGCAGTCAAATGACTGAAACATGTAAAAGAGTAAAAGAGTATATATATATATATATATATATATATATATATATATATACGTATATGTATATATATATATATATATATATATCTATATATATATATATATATATATATATATATATAGCGACCCCTATTACTACCCTTGCACCAATATTACAATTATGAACATCTGGCCTGACTAAGCTCTCAACGAAGCAACAACTTACCCGACCCCTTCATTACAGTTTTGCCACTAGGATTAACCACCAACCACCACTACCACCTCTACCACCGCAAGTACCACAGTAACCACCACCTAATCCTACCCATGCTCTCTTAATTTCTTACCCTCCCCGCCACATGCACATGCGCACACATTACGTGATTACGCGCAGGCAGACCTTAAAAGTCACCTATACCTCCACCACAACTCTGCTAACATCATCGGCACCACCGCCACCAAACCCATCATTATCAACAGAAGCAACCACTACCACTATTACTACTACCACAACCACCACCACTACTACTACTACTACTACTACTACTACTACTACTACTACTACTACTAACTAATAATAATAATAATAATAATAATAATAATAATAATAATAATAATACTGCTACTACTACTACTACGACTACTACTACTGCTAACAGTAACACCACCAGTACCACTGATACCACTACCACCACCGCCAGTACCATTAGTTACACCGTCAGTAACTCTACCACCAACATCACCACCATCGCTACCTTAACACCAGGCCAACACCGCTAACAACCGTCACCTCAATTCCATAATTTCGCTTCCATAAAAACTCCGCTTTTTTTTTTCCTAACCCAATCTGCCTATCACCACCATCATCATCATCATCATCGTTATCATTATCATCATCATCATCATAACCATCGCCACCAGCAGCAACAACAACAACAACAACAACAACATGTACACAATAACAAAACACAACAATATCAACATCAAGACTACTGGCCCCTTTTTCACCAGCTTTCCACCTTCCAACCAACCCCCAATGCTCCAACTTCCGATTTGAACTTCTAAACTTCCTCCACACCGGTCTCTCTCCTCAAATCTCTTCTTACACCACCACCACCACCACCACCTCTCTCTCTCTCTCTCCCTCTCGCTCTTTCTCTCATCCATAGCTTCATTATCGTGAAAACACAGCGCGGATTAAGCTGAGTTGATTAAGTAACGCGGCTAACGTTAGCTATAATAATATTATTATAGTTAATACCCATGTCCCCTCTCTTTCTTGCAGTCTTTCTTTTTGTCTTTTTTTACGTTCTTTCTTTCTTTTCTTTCCTGTCCGACTTTCTTCTTTCCTTCCTTCCTTCCTTCCTTCCTTTCGTTTTTGTCTTTCTTTCCTTTAAGCCATTTCTTTTTACACCGAGCGTTTATCAGCGGTTATAACAACAATCACACTCTAAGACGATAACAATACCAACATTGACAACAACAACAACAACAGCAACAAAAGCAGCTGCAACAACAACAGCAACATCAACAACAGCAACAACAATAACAACAACAACAACGGCACCCATTGCCAAACAACCAAGCAGCAAAGTACATTACCTACAACACACGAGAAGAAATATAACGCCTTCCAAAACCGTTATCAGTCTCTCGCTCAGAACCATCTATAAGTACAAATTAAATCAACTCACAAATACATCTGTAACTACACGTACATACACCAGACAGAGACATCGAAAACTTTACATATAATTAACCCT
The DNA here is from genome assembly GCF_006345805.1 of Octopus sinensis. Taxonomy (NCBI): domain Eukaryota; kingdom Metazoa; phylum Mollusca; class Cephalopoda; order Octopoda; family Octopodidae; genus Octopus; species Octopus sinensis. The sequence continues at coordinate 26,347,191 of NC_043007.1, forward strand.
CAGACACTTGGATGTGCAATCAACATCCAAATACTCATCCCTCTACAACTATAGATATAATCCATCCCCAAAAACATTTACGACTACAAAGAAAACAACATTCAGGAACGTAGACATCACATGCAACCAACATGCATTTTAATAATACACTCCCTGTCATACGCTATGTAGGGCACGTTCCTACTCCTGTTCCGAAGGCACATGGAAATTCTCAAATTCTCCGTTATTAGCGAAACAGCCGTAGATTACTTTCAACCTTAGTCTACCTTTAATGTATTCTTTGAGCAAGGAGGTACTATCTTTTGCAACGGATCTTGTCTATATTTCTACTTTTAAAGAGCGGACACAGTGAGTAGTTTTTCAAAACCCTCTCTGAATGCCTATTTTAAGAAAATAAGAAAGAGTGAAATGAAAGAGAGTAAAAAGCAGAATCAGCACTTTATTGGTACTTTTTCGAAACCCATATTGTGGGATTTGAATTTAGAACATAAAGAACTAAGACAATTATCGCGACGTTCCTAGTTGGGAAGATCCCCAGACCGGTCGTTGTGAGTGTTTATTGAACGAAAACACCTAAAGCTCCACGAGACTCCGGCAGGGGATGGTGGTGATCCCTGCTGTACTCTTTCACCACAACTTTCTCTCACTCTTACTTCCTGTTTCTCTTGTACCTGTATTTCAAAGGGCCGGCCTTGTCACTCTCTGTGTCACGCTGAATATCCCCGAGAACTACGTTAAGGGTACACGTGTCTGTGGAGTGCTCAGCCACTTACACGTTAATTTCACGAGCAGGCTGTTCCGTTGATTCGGATCAACCGGAATCCTCGTCGTCGTAACCGACGGAGTGCTTCCATCCATCCACGGCTTTCACATCTAATTTAATGAAATAAAGAAGCTTGCTTCCCAGCCATATGGTTCCGGGGTTCAGTCTCACTGCGTGTCACCTTGGGCAAGTGTCTTCTACTACAGCTTAGAGTCGACCAAAGCCTTGTGAATGGAAACTGAAAGAAGCCCGCCGTCTGTGTGTGTGTGTGTTTGTCGTACTATCACCGCTTGATAACCGGTACTGGTGTGTTTACGGCCCCGTAACTTAGCCTTTCGGCAAAAGTGACCGATAGAGTAAGTGCCAGGTTTAAAAAATACTTTTAAAAGTTTTGGAGGTGGATTCATTCGACTAAAATTTTTCAAGGCGTTGCTCCAGCAAGGTCGCAATCTAATGACTGAAAACAAGTAAAATGAACGTGATAAAATAAAAATATATATACTTGTGTGTGTGTGTGTGTGTGTGTGTGTGTGTGTGTGTGTGTGTGTGTGTGTGTGTGTGTGTGTGTGTGTGTGTGTTTGTCGTACCATCACCGCTTGATAACCGGTGCTGGTGTGTTTACGGCCCCGTAACTTAGCCTTTCGGCAAAAGTGACCGATAGAGTAAAGTGCCAGGTTTTAAAAATACTTTTAAAAGTATTGGGGATGGAATCATTCGACTGAAGTTTTTTCAAGGCCTTGCCCCAGCATGGTCACAATCTAATGACTGAAAACAAGAAAAATGAACGTGATAAAATAAAAATATATATACTTGTGTGTGTGTGTGTGTGTGTGTGTGTGTGTGTGTGTGTGTGTGTGTGTGTGTGTGTGTGTGTGTGTTTGTCGTACCATCACCGCTTGATAACCGGTGCTGGTGTGTTTACGGCCCCGTAACTTAGCCTTTCGGCAAAAGTGACCGATAGAGTAAAGTGCCAGGTTTAAAAAATACTTTTAAAAGTATTGGGGATGGAATCATTCGACTAAAGTTTTTTCAAGGCGTTGCCCCAGCATGGTCACAATCTAATGACTGAAAACAAGTAAAATGAACATGATAAAATAAAAATATATATACTTGCGTGTGTGTGTGTGTGTGTGTGTGTGTGTGTGTGTGTGTGTGTGTGTATGTGTGTGTGTGTGTGTGTGTGTGTGTGGTACCATCACCGCTTGATAACCGGTGCTGGTGTGTTTACGGCCCCGTAACTTAGCCTTTCGGCAAAAGTGATAAAATAAAAATATATATACTTGTGTGTGTGTGTGTGTGTGTGTGTGTGTGTCTCACCAGGGAGAGAATGAGTTGAACGAACGAGTGAGTGAGTGAATAAGAGAACATGTGTCAAAGAAGAGCAATGTCCTTTTAGAGTAATGAGAAGGAGGTAATCACAGGAGACAGGAAACGCATTTTCTTCGTTTTCCGTTTCTACCTCTACACACAAACATACACACATTATGTCACGTATGTGTAATTACACACACACACAAACACACACATATATATATATATGTATATACACACAAACACACACGTATGTGTATACATATATATATGT
>NC_043007.1:26352038-26379538 GCF_006345805.1 Octopus sinensis
TTCAAGTCTGGTGTTCGTTCTATTGGACTCTTTTGTCGAACCGCTCCGTAACGTGAACATAAACATACAAGTACCAACATAAACATACAAGTACATAAACACCAAAATACAGACACAGATGTGTATGTGTGTATGTGTGTGTGATGAAGTCGACTTTCCCCTTCCCCAAATTTCTGGCCCTAGGCCTACAGTCGAAAGGATTATATACTTATATATATCAATATACTAGTAATACCGCCCGGCGATGCTCAGGTTTGTTTCGACTCTTTAGAATTGGAATTTTTGAAAAGTAAGAGTTTTGCATTATGTAGTTTGTTATTCTCTTTAAGTGAACAATTTTCTGGTTGGAATACACCGAAAAATGGCGACATGGTAGTCAAAAACTCATTAAAAAAAAAGGGATTTTCATAGAAAAGATGCACCTTTTTGATGTAAATAAATTTTGGTGTTAACATGGTCCGATTTGAATTTTTTTGTCTTCTACGGAAGGAAGAGCAAGCCTTCTTCTATCATACTCTCAATTTTGGTCAACTTGTGCCGCAGGGTCTCGGAGGAGATAGTGTTAGTTGAAGGCTACCAAACTTGCCACACAGACAGCTTCAGCTTTATATAGAGAGAGATTACTTTATAGCGTCTTTTGTTTTACTTTCATCGAAATATTTCTCAAATATCACATAAATTTTGTGGGGTTCTTTTGTCCCCCAATTCCTAGCATAATTCTTTAGTTGATTGACGAAGCAAAATTTGCTTCGTTACGCGAACCGTGTTAACGGGAATCACGTGCTTACCTTCCGTGTACTATGCCATCAAAATGGTGGAAAGTTAGTTTCTTCCAAACCGGAAATCAACAATGTAACGCTAGACTCAATTAATGCAGCTAACAGTTTAGATAACTGGTGGAACGAAGTTGAGGTTGAAGCCATTAAGAGAATCACTTCGCGTGGCTCTCAGTATCACCTGATTTCATACTGCTATAAATCTCATACGAATAAACAAAATGACGATTTATCTTCAAATTATTGTTGCTGTTGTTGTAGTTGTTGGTGTTGCTGTTGTTGCTGTTGTTTTTATGGTCGACGTCGTTGATGTCTTCCTTGTTATTCTTGTTATGTGCGCAAAGGACGGTTAGAAGTGTGCAGAGTGTCGTAAAAAATGTTTTGCAGTATTTGTTCCAATGTTACGTTCCCAGTTCGAATTTCGCCGAGGAATCGATAATATAAATACCTGTCAAGTACTAGTGTCGATGTAAATTGTGGACCATGGCCAAAATTTAAAGCAAATATTATTATTATTATTATTATTATTATTATTATTATTATTATTATTACTACTACTACTACTACTACTACTACTACTACTACTACTAATAATAATAATAATAATAATAATAATAATAATAATAATAATAATAATAATAACATACAGTGGCTCTCATGGCTGCTGATCTTAACTGATTGGAAGTGTTATCATGTGCAAACAATGTGTTATCATTGTTTTGTCTTGGTAAGAAAGATGGGCTACAGCAAATATTCTGCTCAATACCACAGATTGCTTGTCAGTTGCTTCACTTTAACCAGTTGAGCATGTTCCTTAGTGGCTGACGATAAGTGCATCTCTGACCATGAGCAGAAGTAGTGGGGGAGCATCATAGCCATGGGGTTTGAATAATTCACCTTTGCAGACATGGGTGTTTTGCTGAACATCCTTAACCAATCCTTATTCAGGGACCTTTTGAGCGAGATGGGCTACTCGACCTGAAGAAAATTCTAACTGGGCCTCCACCTACGAGGTCATGGGCTGTTTATTTTGATATGAGATCACCATATCGCGCACATATGTTTGTGATATCATTGCCTTTCATCCATTCGGAGTCGATAAATTAATTACCAGTGAAACACTGGGGTCGATGTAATAGACTCATATCCACCTTCAAAATGGCTGCCCTTGTGGTAAAATTTGAAGCCATAGACATAATCATCATCATCATCATCATCATCATTACTATTATTATTACTATTTTACTCTTTTACTTGTTTCAGTCATTTGACTGCGGCCATGCTGGAGCACCGCCTTTAGTCGAGCAAATTGACCCCGGGACTTATTCTTTGTAAGCCCAGTACTTATTCTATCGGTCTCTTTTGCCGAACCGCTAAGTGACGGGGACGTAAACACACCAGCATCAGTTGTCAAGCAATGCTAGGGGAGGGGCAAACACAGACACACAAACACACACATACATATACATATATACTATTATTATTATTATTATTATTATTATATTATTATTATTATTATTAACTACAGTTAAGCGCTCTGTTTCGTGATTTTTATTTTTTAATTACCTTTTTTTTAAACGAAGCCCAGGATTTTGTTCCGCATACACCTTCAGTGGCTCATCAAAACTGACCATGCCGAATTTTCCGTTCAATATGTCTAATGTGCTCTCTTTGAATATCATTCTTGTCCTTTTTCTCTTATTTCACACCTGTTCTTTATTCACTGTCTTTAGTAGTTTCTCTGTGCCATTCTGTAAATATTCTAGTTAGCTTTTTCTTTCCATCTTTACACACTCCTCCACGGCAGTTAAGCCTCTTCCACCCTGGTCTCTCTTCAGGCACAGCCGGTTGATATCAGTTTTCGGATGGTTGAGCTCCATACACTGTCAACAACTTTCTAGTTTTCCTCTCATGTTTCCGTATTTCATTTATGGTTCGGTCTACAGTTCTAACTCCTTACATGATTAGGAGTACTGCTCTTACATATATAGCTTCAATAAGGTTTTTTTTTTTAAATTCAGCTTTGACTGCAATGATTTTATCACTCTCCTTGTATACTATCTATTGGTAATTAGTTTCATCATTTCTTTTGTGTTTTATTTCATCTGCTTCCAGTATCCCCAAATACATACACCACTGTCCTTTCTCAATCGCTTTCATTGTTTGTCCATTTGGCATTTCAATTCCCAAGCTTCCTTCAAACAGAAAGGATGTAAACGTGGATCCTACGATTGTAAAGATCAATTACTCATCAATAAGATGATATTAGAAGATTGTCACAAACGACACAAAAACTTATCAATAGCCTGGATAGACAATAAAATGGCTTTTGATAGCCTACCACAAAGCTGGATTAAGAAATGCCTAGAAATGTATAAGATAGCACCGACTCTGCGAAACGTTTTGTCTGTAAGTATGAGATCATGGAGAACCACACTAACTTTGAGCAGCGACAATGAATCTCTAAATGCTGGTGATGTAAAAAATTTCATTTCAACATGGCGCACTTTTCTGTCCTAAATTCCATACATACATCATTTGAGAAAATGCGGACATTATGTACAAGACTTTCAAGTTGTTTTTCATTTTTCCATTAAATCTTTATATCATCCATAATAAGGAGATGATTTATCTGACCGTATCCTTTCGCCAAATCGTAAGCTATTTTGACTTTCCGCAATATCAGACTGATCGGTATAACGGCCATTGTTGTTTGTTATTTTAGTTATCCAGGACGTTGTTTTGAGATTTAGTGATAACAATTTTCTCAAATCTCAAAACACTTTCATAGGATTTTTACAGAATACCGCATTGCTCTTTTTTCTCAGTTCGACAATGGGAATCTCAATTCCAATATCCAGCCACTATTTACGAATCATTTCGAATGCTGTACCGTATACAAATATGACCATTGTCATCTTAATCTTCCACATCTACTTTATCTCTCTAGTTGGGTCCTGATATGATAAATTTTCTCGATTTCGTTGATACCGGTCTATTATCATATATCCTCATTATCAAATAATAATAATAATAATAATAATAATAATAATAATAATAATAATAATATAATAATAATAATAATAATATAATAATAATAATAATAATAATAATAATAATAATAATATAATAATAATAATAATAATAATAATAATAATAATAATAATAATATAATAAATTTTATTATTATTATTATTATTATTATTATGATTATCACCATGAGATAGAGAATAGGAAGCCGGACATAGTCTTAATTGAGAAAGAAATCAAACTATGCTGGATCATAGATATAGCATGCACAGCTGACAACAAGGTATGCGATAAGGAAGAAAGAAAAGTCGAGAGACATAACAGATTAGCTTGCGAAATTAAGCAGTTGTGGTTGATGAAAAGGGAAGCTGTAGTGCCAATAATTATGGGAGCCTTGGGAACAGTGAGCAAAAATCTCGAAAAGTTATTGGAACAAAAAGGGGCTACAATAAGGGTGGAGCACTTACAGAAAACAGCACTGCTTGGAACTGCTCGAATGCTCCGGAAGGTGCTAGAAAAATAAGAGATGTTACCTTAGTTCACTGGTAGTGAACAGCTGACACCATAGTACATCTCCAGCGTCAGAAGCTGTGCAAAAGCAATGATGATGATGATAATAATCATAATAATAACAATAATCTGATGCAGTACCAGGCAGTGGCTCTCATGGCTTCTGATCTTAACTGATTGGAAGTGTTATCATGTACATTGTTTTGTCTTGGTATAAAAGATGGGCTACAGCAAATATTCTGCTCAATACCACATTAAGGTCAGTTGTTTGACCTTAACCAGTTGAGCATGTCCCTTAGTGGCTGACGATATGTGCATCTCTGATCACGAGCAGAAGTAGTGGGGGAGCATCATAGCCATGTGTGAGAAGGATTCTTTGGGGTTTGAATAGTTCACCTCTGGAAACATGGGTGTTTCGTTCAACGTCCTTAACAACCCTTATTCAGGGACCTTTTGAGCGGGATGGGTTACTCGATCTGAAGAAAATTCTAACTGGGCCCCCACCTGCAAGGTCATGTGCTGTTTATCTTGATATGAGATCACCATGTCGCGCACATATGGTTGTGATGCATGTGCCTGGTGTACCCTTATCAGACGGGTAGTCATGATGGGTATACTGGCTTCGTATATTTTACCCCAGTGTCACTTTGATGGCATGCTCTGCTCGCTCACCCAATAATAATAATAATAATAATAACAACAACAACAACAACAACAACAATAATAATAATAATAATAATAATGATGATGATGACGATGATGATAATAATAATAACAATAATAATAAGAAGAAGAAGAATAATAATAATAATAATAATAATAATAATAATAATAATAATAATTTATAATAATAATAATAATAATAATATTAATAATAATAATAATAATAATAATAATAATAATAATAATAATATAATAATAATAATAATAATATACATTTTTTTTCGCATTTTATTCTCATTTTTTCGAACTAATAGAGGCAGAGTGAACCTTTCATAAGTTTTTTAAAAAAAGGGAAAACTATGCTCGGAGATAAATCTATCAACAAAAAAATTACAGACGAATACATCTGCTAGACTTAAGAAGCTGCGCTACGAACAATGTTTACCTGCAGAGAATCCTAAACTGACAGATCCGTCTCTTAATGTAAGAGTCGCAGCTCGTCATGCTTCAATGTCAACAAAACAAACTACAAACCGCGATGGTCATCGAGCGGATTACAAAAGACCACGTACCCGAAAATTGAACCAAAGTCTGATAGAAAAATCAGCTACTGGATCAAATCTTCCCGACACACAGGAGCTGGACGTACCCCACAACTGGAATATTCCAACAGATGGCCATCCATGCTCGTCACCAAACACTCAAAAGAAAAAAAAGGAAAAATGGACTAGGGAAGATAATAAAGAAGTTCTTGCGGCCTTCTACCATGCCATATATTTCCCCACAGATAAATCAAACACTATACAAACCTACATAAACTGGAGACAGAAACACCCTGAAGCAAGACCCTACATAGACAGTAACAAACTTGCCAACGTCAGAAGAAACATTATAAAAAAAATTACTGACTGAAGTAGAGATTGACCAAATTAGACAAGCAGTAACGGATAGAATGAACGAAGCTGCAGCTAAAGAAGATAATACAGAGGAAATAATTATAGACCAGCCCAGAGCTGATAAAAACGAAGTAAAGATTGAAAGAATTAGTATAAGTGATAGGCAAAGTGAAATACTCCCTGAACCAAACATAATCACTAAGACAGATGAACATCAAATAGATGAAGAAGGTCACACAAATATTGACCCGAAAGAACTACATGAGCTAAAAAGTCAAATCATGATTGAATGGCTGAAAATTAAAGAAACCAGTATGGATGAACGTGATACACTCCCTAAAATCCGCAACTCTAACCAAAACATGAAAATAATTGGTAAAATCCGGCTTGCACTTAAGGATATAATGATGATATCACAGATCTCAATCACCTATACTATGCATCCGCGAAAATCTCAACGATCCTATGTGGTGAAAAGATTAGAAAGCGGCAACATTTCCACAAAAAGCCTTCTTGGCAAGAGCGTTTGCAACAACAAATTAAACTATTTAGATCTGACATTGAATATTTGAAAAACCTAAGGTTCATAAGACCTACAAAAACCTACAAAAACCCGAAAACTAATGAAAAAATATAATATGAAAACTATACTTGATATTGATGCCACCATAGAAACCATCAAGCAAAAGGTATCTGCTAAAGCTGCCCGCATAGCGAGGTATGAAAAGCGTGTTAGATTCTTCAGGGACAACAACATGTTAAAAAATAACTCCAAAAATTTTTACAGGAAGATAGGAAAAACACCAGTTACTGTAAAGTCTGTACCAACAAAAGAAGAAGTGCAGGGATTTTGGAATAATATTTGGGCAGAAGAAAAAACACACAGCGAAAAGGCCCCCTGGATTGATAGAATATCTAAAGAACTGGACTCCTTAGAAGTGCAAAAGTGGGAGGGTGTCAAGGTAGAAGATATAAGATCTGCTCTCAGGAGGTCAAACAAATGGAAGTCTCCAGGAAAGGATAAAATCCCTAACTTCTGGTTGAATGCCTTCCCAGAGAGCCATGAACTGCTAACAGAACTTCACGATGATGTTTTGCAACACCCTAGTAGGATGCCTCCTTGGCTAGTTAATGGGTTAACATTCCTGCTTCCAAAAAGTGAAGAAACAAATGAACCAAAAAACTATAGACCCATAACCTGCTTAACAACGGTTTATAAAACACTAACATCTGTCCTGACGGAATATACCTATAGTTTTTTGACAGACAGCAGCATATTCCCTAATGAACAGAAAGGATGTAAACGTGGATCCTACGGTTGTAAAGATCAATTACTCATCAATAAGATGATATTAGAAGATTGTCACAAACGACACAAAAACTTATCAATAGCCTGGATAGACTATAAAAAGGCTTTTGATAGCCTACCACATAGCTGGATTAAGAAATGCCTAGAAATGTATAAGATAGCACCTACTCTGCGAAACTTTTGTCTGTAAGTATGAGATCATGGAGAACCACACTAACTTTGAACAGTGACAATGAATCTCTAAATGCTGGTGATGTAAAAATTTCATGTGGCATTTTCCAGGGTGACTCACTTTACCACTCCTCTTCTGTTTAGCCTTAATACCTCTCTCAAAACTGCTCAATGACGCGCAGTACGGATATAAAATGTTTGATGAAAATATAAATCATCTCATTTACATGGATGATTTAAAGCTCTTTGCAAAAAATGACCAACAACTCAAGGGCTTACTAGCGATTGTCAAACAATTCAGAGATGACATCAGAATGCAATTTGGCCTCGATAAGTGTGCAAAAGCTACCATTATCAAAGGAAAAATGACAGAAACATCTAACGTTAACCTTGACCAGCAGAATGTCATAAAAGAATTAGACCCAGCGGAGAACTACAAGTATCTAGGGGTAATTGAAGGAGACGGAATAAGGCATTCAGAGATGAAGAAAAGGATCAGGAGAGAATGTTATCGCAGAGTAAGAGCAATACTCAAGACAGAGCTGAATGCGAGAAACAGCATCGAAGCGATCAATGCATTAGCCATACCAGTCGTGCCTTACAGTTTCAATATCGTTAACTGTTCAATTACTGAAATATGTAATCTTGACAGAAAAATACAAAAACTGTTGACAATGCATAGAATGCACCACCCTAAGGCAGATACAGAACGACTTTATCTGCCAAGAAAAGAGGGAGGCCTTGGACTTTTACAACTGGCAATAATAATGAAGATTGCTACAATTGGCCTAGACACCTACCTGAAAAACTCTGAGGACTGGATGTTAAAACTTGTCTCAAAACATGAAAACAAGAAAGCATCATACTCAGTAACAAAACAGGCAAAGGAATATCTAAATGAATTCCGAATACAACCAATTTCGGAATTAGAGATAAACATACAAGAAACAGGCACAGAAAAGCTAAGCGCATGAAAACCCGTGCTAAATCTGCGGCCTTAGATATTCTGAATGATAAATGGCAAGAAAAACCTCTCTATGGCAAATATCCAAAGAGAGCGAATAATGCAGATGTTGGTAAAGCCCTGACCCATCAATGGCTAATGGCCTCTTGCTTAAAATCTGAAACAGAGGGGTTTATCATAGCAGCTCAAGATCAATGCCTACCAACAAGAAACTACCAGGCCAACATATTAAAGATCGGCAGTAGCCCAACATGTCGTGTATGTCAACAACAAAATGAAACCATTGATCATGTGGTCTCCAAGTACAGTCTTCTAGCGCCTACAGAGTATCTCAACAGGCATGATAGAGCTGCACAATATATTCACTGGGTAATCTGCAAAAACCTGGATTTGCCCCATGAAAAAAACTGGTGGGAACACAAACCACCCCCAGTGCTTGAAAATGACCACATCTCACTCCTCTGGAACTTCACCATTCAAACTGACAGAAAGATAGATGCAAATAGGCCAGACATCATATTGAAAGACTTCAAACAAAGAACATGCCTCCTCATTGATATGACTGTCCCAATCGATATAAACGTATCTGTTAAGACCTACCAAAAACTGAGCAAATATAAAGATCTTGAAATAGAAATCAGCAAAATGTGGAACCTGAAGACTAAAACAATACCTGTTGTCATAGGTGCCCTGGGAATGATAGCAAAAGGGGCTGATTGCTACCTAACTCAGATACCAGGAAACCCAAAAATGGCAGAAATTCAAAAGATAGTGCTCATGGGAACTGCTCATATCATACGCAAAATACTTTCTATGTAATCTCAAGGTTTAAAACAAACATTTTTTTAGACATCCACTAGTACAACACAAAAAACAACCAAATATATGACACACTAGGCATAACAACAACGTGAACTTCCAGCCTGTTGTCTCTTGAGGTCTCTGGGTGAGACTTGGAGCCAACTTGTACAAATGTAAAGCAAAACTCAAACATACAACAACAACAACAACAATAACAACAATAACAACAACAACAACGATGATGATGATGATATGATGATGATGATGATGATGATGATGATGATGATAATAATAATAATAATAATAATATAATAATAATATGCTTTCTAATCGATGTACTAATACCAACAGATGACAATGTTTCTCTAAAAGAAACGGAGAAACTTTCAAAATGCAAAGATCTGGAAATAGAGGTAACTCAAATGTGGAGTCTAAAAATAGGAGCAATTCCAATAATGACAAGCACATATGGTATGATAAAAGAAATATTCAGACAAATATATAACAATATCGTTACCGCGCCGGACAAAATTAAAAGCGTTTTATTGGTGCTTATACTCTGAGTTCAGATTCTGCCGAGATTAACTTTGCTTTTGATTGCTTCAGGGTCCATAAAATAAATATCAGTTATCATTTAAAATGTATTCGACTAACCCCGTTTTCCAAGATTTCATGCTTTGGGCCTATAACAGAAAAGATTATTACAATTATTTTTGTTGTTGCTATTATCATAGTTATAATAATTTTTATGATGAACATCATTATTGCTATTATTATTATGTTATCATGATTACATTATTGTATTATTGTTATATTAATATTATTTTTCACACGCCCACAAAACACACAGAAATATGATTCATATGTATAAATCATTAAAATAATCATTATGATGAACATCATTATTGCTATTATTATTATGTTATCATGATTACATTATTGTATTATTGTTATATTAATATTATTTTTCACACGCCCACAAAACACACAGAAATATGATTTATATGTATACATCTATATAATAATTATTATGATGAACATCATTATTACTATTATTATTATGTTATTATGATTACATTATTGTATTATTGTTACATTCATATTATTTTTCACACACCCTCAAAACAGACAGAAATATGATTTATATGTATACATCATTATAATAATTATTATGATGAACTTCATTATTGCTATTATTATTATGTTATCATGATTACATTATTGTATTATTGTTATATTAATATTATTTTTCACACGCCCACAAAACACACAGAAATATGATTCATATGTATAAATCATTAAAATAATCATTATGATGAACATCATTATTGCTATTATTATTATGTTATCATGATTACATTATTGTATTATTGTTATATTAATATTATTTTTCACAGGCCCACAAAACACACAGAAATATGATTTATATGTATACATCATTATAATAATAATTATGATGAACATCATTATTGCTATTATTATTATGGTATCATGATTACATTATTGTATTATTGTTATATTAATATTATTTTTCACACACCCTCAAAACACACAGAAACATGATTTATATGTATACATCTATATAATAATTATTATGATGAACATCATTATTACTATTATTATTATGTTATCATGATTACATTATTGTATTATTGTTACATTCATATTATTTTTCACACACCCTCAAAACACACAGAAATATGATTTATATGTATACATCATTATAATAATTATTATGATGAACTTCATTATTGCTATTATTATTATGTTATCATGATTACATTATTGTATTATTGTTATATTAATATTATTTTTCACACACCCACAAAACATACAGAAATATGATTTATATGTATACATCATTATAATAATTATTATGATGAACATCATTATTGCTATTATTATTATGTTATCATGATTACATTATTGTATTATTGTTATATTAATATTATTTTTCACACGCCCACAAAACACACAGAAATATGATTTATATGTATACATCATTATAATAATTATTATGATGAACATCATTATTGCTATTATTATTATGTTATCATGATTACATTATTGTATTATTGTTATATTAATATTATTTTTCACATACCCACAAAACACACAGAAATATGATTTATATGTATACATCATTATAATAACTATTATGATGAACATCATTATTGCTATTATTATTATGTTATCATGATTGCATTATTGTATTAGTTTATCTATTATATTTTTTATACCGTTTTCACACGCCCACAAAACACACAGAAATATTTATATGTATACATCATTATAATAATTATTATGATGAACATCATTATTGCTATTATTATTATGTTTCATCATGATACATTAGTGTATTATTGTTATATTAATATTATTTTTCACACGCCCACAAAACACACAGAAATATGATATATATATATATATATATATATCATAATCATTATGATGAACATCATTATTGCTATTATTATTATGTTATCATGATTACATTATTGTATTATTGTTATATTAATATTATTTTTCACACGCCCACAAAACACACAGAAATATGATTTATATGTATATATCATTATAATAATTATTATGATGAACATCATTATTGCTATTATTATTATGTTATCATGATCACATTATTGTATCATTGTTATATTAATATTATTTTTCACACGCCCACAAAACACACAGAAATATGATTTATATGTATATATCATTATAATAATCATTATGATGAACATCATTATTGCTATTATTATTATGTTATCATGATTACATTATTGTATCATTGTTATATTAATATTATTTTTGACACGCCCACAAAACACACAGAAATATGATATATATGTATACATCATTATAATAATTATTATGATGAACATCATTATTGCTATTATTATTATGTTATCATGATTACATTATTGTATCATTGTTATATTAATATTATTTTTCACACGCCCACAACATACACAGAAATATGATTTATATGTATACACATACACGCGTGCACACATGTATATATATAATTGAGAGAGGCACAAAGAGACTAAGAGAGAGAAAGAGAGAGGGAGAGAGTGGAGAGAAGGAGAGAGAGAAAGTAGAGAGAAAGTATTTGTGTGCAGCAGCTGTTATGTCACAACTTGTGCCAGTGTCAGAAATCAATATTAGCTATAACAACAACAACAACAACAACAACAACTGCAATATTGCCCATTCCTTGCAAACAAACTCCTCTGTCACCTACACACCCCCAGCACCCCCTGAAAGCGGCTGTCCTACCCACACTCCGATCTCTTAACCTCGACATTATCAACGATGCACCTGTCTCAAGCAAAGAAACAAACACACGAGGAAACAAGAAGAAAACTGAACACATGAAATTGTGTTGTACCACATATAGAAAAACGAAATACAGACATATAAATACATATAACACATATGTACATTTATACGCATTTTTATTCATAAAACATATATATATATATATATATAATTATATATTAAGTGTATACATATGTATAGAGATATATGTGTGTGCGTGTGTGTGTATATATCTGTGCGTGTATATATATATGCATATATATACATATGCATATGTGTGTATGTGCGTATGTATGTGTATATATATATGCGTCTGTGTGCGTGTGTATGTACATATATATAGGTGTGCCTGTGTATGTACATAT
This sequence comes from Octopus sinensis, assembly GCF_006345805.1. Lineage (NCBI taxonomy): Eukaryota > Metazoa > Mollusca > Cephalopoda > Octopoda > Octopodidae > Octopus > Octopus sinensis. The sequence goes on from NC_043007.1 coordinate 26,364,845, forward strand.
ATATACGTGTGCGTGTGTGCGTATGTGTGTATATGTGTGTACGTGTGTATGTACATATATATACGTGTGCATGAGTGTGTGTATGTGTGTATATGTGTGTGCGTATTTATGTATATATGTGTGTACGTGTGTGTGTGTCTGTGTGTCTGTGTGTGCGCGTGCGTGTTAGAAATCACCGTTCACGCAAATTACTCCCACAAGTTATACTTCGAATACAACAACCGAACCCAGAAAGAAAGGAGGGAGGGAGGGACGGGGAAAGGGAGAGAGAGAGAGAGAGAAAAGATGAGAGAGAGAGAGAGAGACAGAAGAGAAGAAAAACAAAGCAGAAAAACAAAACAACCCTCAGCGTAAAACTAAGAATAAAAACGAAATAAAATAGAATAAAATAAAAAAAATAAAGATAAATAAAAAAAATACAGGAAAGAAGAGATGCTAGCTCCTTTAAATGACAACAATGTCAGCTCAGCAACCATCGACTTCCAACCTTACCGTGCCAGCCACCAGCACTTCATCATCACATTTCCACCAGCACCATAAGCCAAAAGAACCCACCCGCTGATCATATTGTGCGCTCATTGAAATACGCTCTGTTGAGTTTCCTGAAAGAAGCAAAAAAGCCTCACCCACAAACCCTCTATATAGTGTACTTTTTTCTTCCTTTTTTTTCTTATACCGCCCGTGTACTTTTCTATTTATTTTCTATGTTGTGTCTTCTCTTGAACCACTTATTTCTATTTCTATCAGTATTTATCTCCCCTTTCACGACCCTTACCACTTTAAAAGCCTTGCTTTCATTCGCTTTCCACCATCTTTTCTTTTACTAGGACATTCCACCCTACATCTCTCGTTACTTTCGTTTCCTATCTTATCCAGCGTTTTCTTCTCTGCCTTCTTCTTCTCCCCCTCTTCTTCTCCTTCTTCTTCTTCTTCTTCTTCTCCTTCTTCTTTTTCTTCTTGCATCATTTTTCTTTTCTTTTTTTTTTCTTCTTCTAGTTCAATTTAAACGTTACCCTCACTATCATCATCGGCGTCGTCACTGCATCATAACCTTCATCATTATCATCATCATCATCATCATATCATCATCATCATCATCATCATCATCATCATCATCATCATCATCATCATCATCATTATCATCATCAACACCTCCGCTACCACCACCACTATCACAGCCACTACCACCATCACAACCACTACCTCTTCCGCCACCACCAACATCACCAGTGACACCACTACCGACACCACCATCATCGCTATCATCACCATCATCATCATCATCATCTTAGGCAGCAGCATTACATCCTCCTGTTGTTGTCGTCGTCATCGTTGCTCTTGTAGTTGCCACGGTTGTTTGGCCTCTTGTCAGCCTAAATGCATTCCAGAAGTGACTACCCCCACGTTTTTAAATATATATATATATATATATATATATATAAACCGTGTACACACATGTGTGTGTGTGTGAGTCTGTGCTTCCAGAAGCATTTGAGAACCTGCATTAAATAGCAATGAATGAAGATTAACTTGCTATGAAGCCATAAAAACAATTTTGAATTAAGCCGTTGGAATCATCTTAAAGAATTGCGAACCATGAGAAAATCTCGAACTAACATGCCAACCGATTTGTAGAACAATCCTCTCTTATGTCCAATCTCTGGATTTGCTCGAAAATCATTGACAGGATTAAAGTCTCATAAGAGACATAGGCATCAGAACTAAAGAACAAAAAGAAAAAAAAAAAGAAGCAAAAATGGTTAGTGGATCTGAAATCAACGGTAGAATCCATAATATATATTCTTTATCTTTTATCCTTTACTGGATCCGGTCATTGGACTGCAGCCATGACAGAATCCAGTAAAATGTAAAAATAAAGTATATATATATATATATATATATATAAATTAAATTAGAGATAAAACCACTATTAAGCAAATCAAATAGTGAAAAACATAAACCAAAACATAAAAGAGAAAAATAATTAATATAATATACAAATATATAAAATTTAGATTATTTAAATTTAAAATTTTTAATTTATATTTATAAATTTTTATATATTTTTTATTTTTTAAATATTAAATTTTTTTATTTTAAATATATATAACTATCAAAAAGTATTAAAAAGTTTAATATAATATAATATAATAAGTAAAACCATAATATATATATATGTATATATATATATTATATATATATATTATGGATTCTCCTACCGATTTCGACGTAAGAGGATCCAGTAACAATTTTTTGTTTCGTATTTTTTTTTCAATCTGTCGTTAGTGGTGCTGCATACAATGTGCGAGGTTGGCCGAACGTACAGTGCGGTCACTTTATATACAAGAGTGTGCTGTTGTCGAAGGAAGATCCCAAATTAGCCCAATTTAGCTACCGCACGAGATGGTCAAATGCTATGTTACGCGACAAACGGTTGCCCATTTTAATGTCATCATCTGATACCTTGGTTACCTTTTACGGAGTCCACCCTGTTGCAAGCATTTGACCAAGTCTCTAGTTTGAGAATACGTCCCACCTTATCTCTGTTTCACCAGTTTTGAAGACCCTATAAAATGTCGTAGGATTTGCCCTCTCCTCCTGACTAAAAAATAAAAAAAGATTAAAGCTTGAGCATGGATATGTAATATCGGTGACAGCCTTATTTCTTTACTACCCACAAGGGGCTAAACACAGAGAGAACAAACAAGGACAGACAAACAGATTAAGTCGATTATATCGACCCCAGTGCGTAACTGGTACTCATTTAATCGATCCCGAAAGGATGAAAGGCAAAGTCGACCTCGGCAGAATTTGAACTCAGAACATAGCGGCAGACAAAATACCTATTTCTTTATTACCCACAAGGGGCTAAACACAGAGGGGACAAACAAGGACAGACATAGGTATTAAGTCGATTACATCGACCCCAGTGCGTAACTGGTACTTATTTAATCGACCCCGAAAGGATGAAAGGCAAAGTCGACCTCGGCAGAATTTGAACTCAGAACATAGCGGCAGACAAAATACCTATTTCTTTCCTACCCACAAGGGGCTAAACACAGAGGGGACAAACAAGGACAGACAAACGGTTTAAGTCGATTACATCGACCCCAGTGCGTAACTGGTACTTATTTAATCGACCCCGAAAGGATGAAAGGCAAAGTCGACCTCGGCAGAATTTGAACTCAGAACATAGCGGCAGACAAAATACCTATTTCTTTATTACCCACAAGGGGCTAAACACAGAGAGGACAAACAAGGACAGACAAACGGATTAAGTCGATTATATCGACCCCAGTACGTAGCTGGTACTTAATTTATCGACCCCGAAAGGATGAAAGGCAAAGTCGACCTCGGAGGAATTTGAACTCACAACGTAACGACAGACAAAATACCGCTAAGCATTTCGCCCGACGTGCTAATTTTTTCTGCTAGCTCGCCGCGTTTTATCCCATGTTTATTATAATCGGACGGTTATCGTTATGTGAAAGGATCTGTCCAAAAATAATCACAATAAAAGACAATCACTCTACGAACAATAACAATAAGTACGACAATACAAAAGAATTGTAGTTTCAATAATATTTATAACAACAATATATAACATGTGTTCTTGATAATTGAATCGATAGAAAAGCATTTCTAATGATTGCTGTTCTTCATGTCAGACTTATTTCAAGAGACCTATGTTCAAATGTATTCCAGCTGTGACTATACATGATTCAGACATATAATATATGCAACTATACACTCAAAGTGTATCACCATATCGATACAATCGAATGTCAACTCAACAGAATCTCATACAAAATGTATATTATAACTATAGCCATATATAGCCGTATATATAACTATAACTATATATAACCAGATATATAACTATAGCCATATATAGTCAATATGACTATAGCATGACTATATATTTCTTTATTGCCCACAAGGAGCTAAACATAGAGGGGACAAACAAGGACAGACAAAGGGATTAAGTGGATTACATCGACCCCAGTGCGTAACTGGTACTTAATTTATCGACCCCGAAAGGATGAAAGGCAAAGTCGACCTCGGCGGAATTTGAACCCAGAATGTAACGACAGACGAAATACCACTAAGCATTTCGCCCAGCGCGCTAACGTGTCTGCCAGCTCGCCGCCTATAGCATGACTATAGCCAGCAGGTGTGTTTATATGTGGTCTGATCAATAAGTATCCGGATTGCTGCTATAGTAACGAAGCTAAAGCACGCAGAGTAAAGCTTCTTGGCACAGATTGACCTTCAACTCTGTTGTGCATGCCCACTAACTTTTAATGCTCTGTATCACTTCCACTGTTTACGGCAATGCCTGACTGTTACGTGTGTAGTGTTTGATCGTCGCATTGACCATAGCGGAGAAAGTTGAGCAGAGAATCTGCATCAAATTTTGCCAAAAGATTGGCGGTACCGGCTCAGAGGCCTACGCAATGTTTTCAGAAAGTTTTCCTCGTTTTCGACACAATCAAGGAAGTCTTATGCAACTAAAACCCAAGTGTCGTTTTGGTCGACTGAAAGCAGTTTTGGCTCATACTTGACATTTTATAGAGAATTCTGATGAGATGATATTCAATTGAATTGATATAATGATACATCTTGGGTTTACGGTTATATATATCATATAACGATATAGTAATACTCTTGAGCTTCAATTCCAGTGAAACAATTGTAAATTAATGTAAGAAAACAATTTACTCAGTCTGCTCGCCTTGTTAATACTTTGCCAATATTAATACTTTGGATATTATGGATTTTTGAAATATGATCAGTAAAAAATCGATCTCAGATTTAGAATCATATCTGATAGGCAGGCCAGTAACTTTTGATGAGTTTCAAAGAGTAAACTACAAGGTTAACACAGAATGGAATATGTGTGTGTGTTGTGTGTGTATGCGTGTGCGTGCATATATTCACACATACATACATACATACATACATACATACATAAAGACCCCCTTCGGTCATGAATGACCATGGGATTGCACCTAGAAAGTTACCCTCCTAGACACAAGTCCGGGCAAGGTTGTTTATGGAAGACCAGCAGTCGCCCATGCATACCAGCCTCCCCTCTCCACGCCACCAATGTTATCCAAGGGAAAGACAAAGGCCGATACAGCTTGGCACCTGTGACGTCGCAACTCATTTCTACAGCTGAGTGAACTGGAGCAACGTGAAATAAAGTGTTTTGCTCAAGAACACAACACGCAGCCCGGTCTGGGATTCGAGCTCACAACCTCACGATCGTAAGCTCGACGCTCTAACCACTGAGCCATACATACATACATACATACATAAGTATGCATGTATTTATAAAGGAATGATTATGAGTATGTATATGTGTATGCTTGGAGAGAGAGAGAGAAAGGAGAGAGAGGTGGGGAGAGAGCGTAAGAGAGGAGAGAGATTATTAGGGAAGTCAAATGACTGAAATAAAGAATGCACGAATAAAAGAACGAACAGAAAGGGAGAGAATGTAGAAAATAAACAGAGGAACAATTCTTGAGAATGATATAATAAGAGCTTGATTTAGATAAAGATCACCTTGGAGAAAGGAAATGACAGTTAAGAAGATAGATTGATAGATTGATAGAGGGAGAAAACAAAAAAGAGTGAGAGGGAGAGGCATATACGTACATCCACACACCTACAAACACACACACACACACACAAACACACCCGGAGACAATCGGTAAACCGTGGGGGTATTAATGAGGTTTAGAGAGTAGAAAGAGAAAGAGAGAGAGAGGATAAACTGGTGGCGTGCTGCCCCCTGGTGAGCAAACTGGCTGCCTTAACGACTTCGGTAAATTATAACGCTGGTGGAAGAAGATGATGGAGAAAATTGGAGGATGTGGAAGCAAAAGAGGAAAAAAAAAAGAATGGAAGGAAGATGTGGTGAGTGGCGCGGGTGGAGTGGAGTGGAGTGGAGTGGAGTGAAACAAGGTGAACATCATCGACTTGTGCGGTGATATTGTCTGCAGAAAGCGGGTAATTATGTGATGAGATGGCTGCCAATATATGGACGCTTGGGTGGGTTATGAGGCAGGTGTGGGCTGTGAAAAATTTTTTGGGCGGGGGAATGAATGGATGGCGCTCGATGCTGTTGATGGTAGTGGCACTGATTATGGTGGTGGTGCTGAAGGTGTTGTTTTTGGTGGTGGTGGTGGTGGTGGTGGTGTCGGTGGTGTTAGTGGTGGTGGTGGTGGTGGTGTGGTGGTGGTGGTGGTGGTGTCGTTGGTGGTGGTAGTGGTGGTGCCGGTGGTGGTGGTGTTAGTGGTGTGGTGGTTGTGTTGGTAAGTGAGGGTATCGTTGGTGGTGATAGTGATGGTGCCGGTGGTGGTGGTGTTAGTGGTGTGGTGGTGGTGGTGGTGGTGGTGGTGGTGGTGGTGGTGTGGTGGACATAGTGGTTGTAGTGGTGGTGGTGGTGGTGGTGTGGTGGTGTGGTGGTGGTGGTGTGGTGGTGGTGGTGGTGGTGGTGGTGTGGTGGTGGTGGTTGTGGTGGTGGTGTGGTGGTGTGGTGGTGGTGGTGGTGGTGGTGGTGGGTGGTGGTGGTGTGTGTGGTGGTGGTTGTGGTGGTGAAGGTGTCAGTGCTGGCATCAGACATTGTAATAGTACTGCTTAGTAGTAGTGGAATTATTGATGGTGACATACGCTGGTGATGAAAGTAATGATGGTAGTTACAATGACGTTGATGATGATGATGATGATAATGATACTAGTACCAACAGTTGTGGTGGAGGTAGAAGTGGTTGTGGTGGACGTGGTTTTGGCTGTTGTGTTGACGGCGTTGATGATGGTGTTAGTGCTAATAATAACATAATTCATGGAAATAAGATCAGAAATTTCGGTGAAAGGTTTGATCGATTATATCGATGCCAATACTTGATTTGTACTTTATTTTATCGATCCTGAAAGACAATTTTGACCTTAGAAGAAATGAATGAAACTGCAAACATAAAGAACTGTAACTAAATACTGCAAGACTTTTTGTTCGACGCTCTTAAGATTGTCAGTCTAGCGCTCTTAACAATGGTGGTTAGACCGATTGTTTTTTTAGCACCAGGTCAGCCTGTATGAAACAGTGTTATTATCAAAAGCTTGGATCTTGTTAAATTTCTTTCGACCACTATCAGAAAACCGAAAGTACATTTAATATCGATCGGTGGGGCCCAGTAAGCCTTTTTAAGGGTCATAGGTTTACTAAAAGGTTATGTCAGAGAAGATTAATTCTTTTCTTTTCTTTTATTCTTTTACTTGTTTCAGTCATTTGACTGTGACCATGCTGGAGCACTGCCTTTAGTCGAGCAAATCGACCCCAGGACTTATTGTTTGTAAGCCTAGTACTTATTCTATCGGCCTCTCTTGCCGAACCGCTAAGGGACGGGGACGTAAACACACCAGCATCAGTTGTCAAGCGATGTTGGAAGGACAAACACAGACACACAAACATACACACACACACGCACACACACACACACTCGCACGCACACACACACACACACATATATATATACGACGAGCTTCTTTCAGTTTCCATCTACCAAATCCACTCACAAGGCTTTGGTCGGCCCGAGGCTATAGTAGAAGACACTTGCCCAAGGTGCCACGCAGTGGGACTGAACCCGGAACCATGTGGCTGGGAAGCAAGCTACTTACCACACAACCACTCCTGCGCTTATAGTTTAGTAAATTAATCAAACTAGATGCTTTTCTACTCTAGGCACAAGACCCGAAACAATTTCAAAATAACGTGATTAAAATCAAAATAAGCAACAAGGATATCCTCTGGATATCCTTGTTGATTATTTTGATTTTATACATGTGTGTGTGTATGTGTGTGCGTGTGTGTGTGGGGGGTGTTTGTTCTCCCATCACCGCTTGACAACTGGTGTTGGTGTGTTTACATCCCCGTAAACTAGCGGCTCGGCAAAAGAGACCGATAATATAATTACTAGGTTTTAAAAAATAAGTCCTGAAGTCGATATGTTTGACTAAAATCCTTTAAGGCAGTGCTCCAGCATGGCCGCAGTCAAATGACTAAAGTAAAAAGAAGAATGAAAGAGTAGCCACACCAAACGTTAAGGGGTGTAGATTTCTTTGAATTTAGCGATTCGGCAACAAGAGATGGACGCTTGATAATCAGACTTGGAAATACGCACGGGGTTGATTTGTAAGAGTTAACGCCTTGCAGTTGGTGCTCCAGCATGGCCACAATCCAATGGCTGAAGTAGTTAAAAGAAGTGAAAGCAAATAGATTTTTTTTAAATATCGGCTGTTACTTTAGAATTCAACGAACTCTAAAAGGAAAGAAACAAGCCTGATCTTAGATGAATAGACTTGTCTTAAGTTATGGCTACCATCGCATTTTCGTCATAAACGGCAGTACAGGACAGATACTGTGTGTGTGTGTATCTCTGTGTGTCTGTGTATCTGTGTGTCTGTGTATCTGTGTGTCTGTGTGTATCTGTGTGTGTATGTGTGTCTGTGTCCGTGTATTTGCGTGGCTGTGTATGTACGCACGTGCGTCCGTGTGTGTCTGTCTGTTTGTCCGTGCGCGTCTGTGTATAAAATTAAATATTGATGTATTTCAATGTTTTTCGTCTTACATTTACGATCCTGGCACCCAATCTACTTTACTGAATCTTGGATTAATGGACACCTTGTCTGTATTTGTTTTTAACTGCATCTTGGTACATAACTTCGTAGCTTATATATATATATATATAGAATATATCATTAATATTATCATAGAAATTATAATTAATATTTGCCACATTGCTTGGCAATGGTTTATATAGTCTTATAGACATTTTACTGTTTATATGCTTGATATAACCCAAACAAGTATACACATAGACAAACACACACACACACTGACACACAAACAAACAAACCACAGATAGACAAATATTCTTACATGGATACGGATCCTTACCTTTTGACCGACAGATTTAAAAAATAATTTTTTGTAACTAAACACTTTCAAACTTCGGACACTGGTACAATGTGTTTATAAAACATCTTTAGTCTTAGTGTTTTTGAGAAAAGCTTATATTTACGAAGTAATTTCACGTTGAAGTTGTCCTATTTCGGTAATTTCAACCAATCGATGACTTGTATTCAGCTGAATAAAATTACTGCCGTTGTTTGTCAACAACTATCGGAGGTGTATTTTTCGTTTCTCACTGTTATTTATGACATCGTTCGTGCGTTTGTACTGGTTTTAGGGTTAGGGTTAGGATTTTAGGGTTAAGGTTAGGGTTAGGATTCTGGTTTTAGGGTTAGGGTTGTCATAAATAACAGTGACAAACGAAAAATACACCGCAAGAAGTTCTTGTTGACAAACAACAGCAGTAATTATATACAGCTGAATACACGTCATTGATTGGTTGAAATTACCAAAATACTACAACTTTAACGTGAAATAACTTCCTAAATATAAGCTTTTCTCAAAAACGCTAAGCGTAAAAGATGTTTTACATGACACATTCTATCAGTGTCCGAAGTTTGAAAGTATTTAGTTATAAAAAGTAATTTTTTTTTAAATCTGTCGGTCAAAAAGTAAAGATTACATGCATACATATATACATAATTGCGGACAACTGCTCCGAAACCGCCAGCATCTATACCCAGATTATAAATTCACATTTACACCAATGATAATTTGTACATTTGGTTCTGTGAGTAAATGCCTAAAAGACAATCTGAAAAGGGTAGGGTTTACAGGAAAAGAAATCAACCAGTTAACAAGCATATTACGAATTCATTCTTCTGTAAGTCGAGCAAGACTCTTCTCAAGTTTAACAAGCGAATTTGTTTTTGCTACCTACATTCCAACGACATTGCTTCGTGTCTTTTTGAGAAACTAGCCACTTTCCTTATGGAAAGACTTTGAATGCTTAAAAACAGAAATGAAAAAACACACATACTATCACACTGTCATTATCTTTATTTTTCAATCATTTTTTTCCCCTTTTCTTTTTCAATTATCCGTGTTTTGTACTATCTTCCCCAGCTCCTAGATATCCCTGTTCTCTAATCATTTCCAGCCTGCGTCAAATTTTGTTAATGCCCTATTCATTAAGATCTAATTTTACAATATATTTCAGGGAATCAGGGCAGGGAGTGAGCTACGTTTTGGTTCTTTCAAAGCGTTGAACTAAATTCATCGGGCTGTCGTCTGGTTATCTGCTAAGTCTCTTAGTCTTCTGTCTGTTTCCTCTGATAGTCTCTTTGACTTTCTCCGGTTCCGGTTGCAAAAGATCGCTCGCCTCCGGAAGAAAGAATGAAAGATGAGGAGTTCCGAAGATAAAAGAAAGGAAAGAAAAAATATTTTTAAATTATATAAAAAAAAATAAAACAACACTAAGGAATAAAATAAACACACACAAAAATTTAATCGGTTAAATATGGCAGGGGTGTTCGAATAATATGGGTCGAGGGAGGAAATTGTAAGTGGAGAGAAGAAAGTGAGAAAGAACATGTTTCACAGAGAGAAATTAATATGCATGTGCGTACATGCGTGTGTCTATACGTGTGTGTGTGTATATATATATATGTGTGTGTGTGTGTGTGTGTGTGTGTGTGTGTGGTGTGTGTGTGTGTGTGTGTGTGTGTGTGTCTGTGTGTGAATGTGTGTGTGCCAAACGTGTGCTCATGAATTTTTTTCTTTATACAGGAATATATAAAGGTGCTTCATGTATAATTCCGGTGGCAGTGTGCTGTCTCTAATCCTTGTATGTGTGTGTGTGTATGTGTGTGTGTATGTGAGTGTGTGTGTGTGAGTGTGTGTGTTGTAATAAAAAAATGAAGGAGAAACAAAAAGGCACATTTTCATAGATGCATTTTCATTGTAAGACACGTGCACTAACAATTTCACCTACACTCTATGCACGGGTATATATTTGCACCCACGAGCACATGGGCACACATACATTCACTGGTTGATATGCATTACTTAATGACCATGTATGTATATATATATATAGGTCTCTCTCTATATCTATCTATATACACTATATACACACATACATATATATATATACAACTGTAAATGCATAAATTAATATGAATGTATGCATATGTATACATATTTATATATACATACGTGTATATATATATTATATATATATATATATAAGTGTGTGTGTGTGTGTGTGTGTGTGTGTATGTAAATATATATGTGGTGTGTGTTTATGCGTGTGTGTTTGTATGTATGTATGCATGTCTTTTCTTTTTTCTTTTACGTGTTTCGCTTATTTGACCGCGGCCATGTTGGGGCACCGCTTTGAAGGGTTTTAGTCGATCGAATCGACCCCATGACATTTTTAAAACCTAGTACTTTTTCTATCGCTCTTGTTCGCCGAACCGCTTATTTACGGTGACGTAAACAAACCAACACCGGTTGTCAAGCGCGGGTGAGAGACACACACAGACACACACACATACATACATACATACATACATACATACATACATACATACATACATACAACATACATACATACATATTACATACATTATACATATGAGAGTTATTGGTATCTAGAAGACCCAAAGAGTGGCAGGTAACACAAAGTATGTGCTATGGACAGACTGTAGTTAAACTCATGGTTTGATAGTGATACGAGTGAGAAGTTTGATGTGGGTTTTGTATTAGTATGCTTATATATTAGACAAAATGAGATAACAAGGCCAAGGCTGTGATTAGCTTTCAGGACATTTATAAGGTAAAAGATATAGATATAGGCTTACAGCTGTTTCGGGAATGTTATGGATATCCCTTCATCAGAGACGATGTCAGATGGTTAAGTAGAGGTAAATATTTGAGTTTGAAATAAGGAATTATTACGGAAAAGGAGAATATAGGGAATATAGAGGGAAATAGGAGAATGAAAGACTATATCTATATGTTTTTCCTTATAACTGTCCTGAAAACTACTCACAACCTTGGCTTTGTTATCTCATTTTGTCTAAGATATATATATATATATATATATATATATATATATATATATATATATACGATGAGCTTCTTTTAATCTTTTCTACTAAACTGTGGCTATAGCAGGACACACTTGCCTAAGGTGCCACGCAGGAAGTCTGAACCAGGAACCAGGTGGTTTGGAAGCAAGCTAACAATATATACTAACAAAGGGAATTACCTGTTCCATGGAAGCGATGGAGGCACACTGCTTCCAAACCCGTTTGGATGAAGCTGTGCAGTCGAGTGATCTAGCTTTGCTTCGCTGATGCGGCAGTTATCTCCCATATCTTTTACGCAGCTATAAGTGACTTAACTGCTATTTCTAGCAATATATGTGCCTGAAGCACATACAGTCATGATTAGTTGCTTATACGGTTTATATCGCGCCAAGCTGTCCACATTAATTTTATACTATAATTTTATACTAAAGATATATATATTTCCTCTATTTATTTTCTCGTGCTCCTTTCTGTTGAAGAACGTTAACTCGAAACGTAAAAGACTTTCTCACTTACCCGTGCGTCAAATTAATGCACCTGCTTGTTGTTTATACACCTGTCTTCGTCTTTTGTTTTTCTGTAAATCTCAGCTATATACATACATACACACACACACACACACACACACACACACCACACACTAACATTTACTATTTATAGATGTATACTCTCATATACATTCAAAAGTATCGAGGCACACGCTGTCAAATGCATCAATAATTAAGATGCAAATCGGCTTAACCGATTTATTGGAACTACGATATTTTATATCTCTAAATAATTGTGGATTGCATATCTCGCTTTCGACAAGCAAATCTCAGCGCTTGATCTCCCTAGAGAATCTGATTCAGATCGAAAGTAGGTCAAGCAAACCCCCTTTTTTTCGCCCACAGAGAGTTGGAAAATTAGTATGAGTAGTTGGAGGTCCAGAGTAGTCGAGCACATAGCACAGCGATGCCGAAAATTTTCAGTTGTACATATATATATATTATATATATATATATATATATATATATATATATATATATATATATATATATTATATATATATATATATATATAATATAATATATCTATAATATACATATAAGCAGAATTGAAAATTCATGATCAACAAAGAATTTTCTCTATTTTCTGCTTAATTTAAATTTGATTTCTGATAAACTCCTGTTTATCCTATGATCATAGTATGCTTGCATATGTATTCCCAGGGTTAATATAGGTAATTCATACCGGTATAAAAACGGATATTCTTATCCCTCAGACGGTTATTCCAAGCGCTTACTCTACTAACCTATATATATATATATATAATATATATATATATAGTATATAATATATATATACCCATCATGACTACCCGTCTGATAAGGGTACACCGGCACATGCATTACAACCATATGTGTGCGACATGGTGATCTCATATCAAGATAAAGAGCGTATGACCTTGCAGTTAGAATTTTCTTCAGGTCGAGTAGCCCATTTCGCTCAAAAGGTCTTTGAATAAGGGTTGTTTCCAGAGGTGAATTATTCAAATCCCAATTAATTCCACTCAGCACATGGCTCTGATGCTCGACCACTAATTCTGTTCGTGATCAGAGACGCACATATCGTCAGCCACATGCTCAACTGATTAAGGTCATACAACTGACAAGCAAATCTGTGGTATTGAGCAGAATATTTGTTGTAACCCATCTTTATACCAAGACAAAACATGTACTTGTCATCACTTCCATTCAGTATAGAACATCATCATTATCATTATTATTATCATCATTGAGTGGGAGAGCAGTGCATGCCATCAAAGTGAGGCTGGGGTAAAATATTATTATTATCATTATTATTTTTATTATTATTATTATTATTATTATTATATTATTATTATTATTATTATAATTATTATTATTATTATTATCATTATCATTATCATTATTTTTATTATTATTATTATTATCATCATCATCATCATTATTAGTATTATTATTATTATTACTATTATTATTATTATTACTACTACTACTACTATTATTACTAGTATTATTATTATTTCTAGTATAGGTACGCAAAATGTCATATATTTTGATGGAGGTGTTGTAGTCAATAATATTGACTTCAATACATTTTATTGACCCTTGGTGGATAAAAAGCAAAGTCAACTTCCGCTAGATTTGAACTCAGATGTGAAGTAACGTCACTAAATACCACAGGGCAGATATATTCTAGTCACGTGCTGCTGTGAAAAACTTTTAAATAGCGGAAGTAATGTCGCTGGTTTTATTTAATGAAAATTATTATTTGAAATGTTAAGTCGGAGCTACATAACAGTAGCGGAAGGCAAATTTTCGTTGCAATGTATTGTTTGTCCATCTGCATTCATTTATCGCTACCATGATCTCTTGTTCAGATAGAAAAAGAAATATTTTTCTTGACAAAATTAATCAGCTTGAGAAATTCTGAACATTTATGAAGCCGTAGGAAAAGTTAACTGAAGTTAAATATATATACTTTTTTTCTTTACCTCTCGGCACTGTTACAGCATGGCCTTCACTGTAATGTTTAAAACAAATAAAATAACACGATTTCCCAAATCTATGTAAACACGATATATATATATATATATATATAAACAAATTCAACCAGGAAATCACTCCCAATGAGAGTTAATATGGTAGAAAAAGAAAA
>NC_043007.1:26384538-26392038 GCF_006345805.1 Octopus sinensis
GTTTTTCACTCTAATATTATTGATGTTTGTTTTTATTTTGTTCAATTCTTATTTTATTCTCAGTTCTGCTATCAAATAAAATGGTTTTGAAAAAAATAATAAAAATAAAAAGCATCCACTTTGCTTTCATAATTTCTTATTTCGTTTGTACACATTGTTTATATATTTTTTGTAAATATTCTCTGTGTATGTTTTTTTTTGTTAACTACTAATACACTCGCATATATATATATAAACGTAGGCAAATACACACACATACATTTGTTAATCCGTTTGCGTGGATATGTGCTTATATATACACACACACACACACACACACACACACATATATATATATATATATATATATATATATATATATAGGTATAAGTATATATATATATATATATATATACATACACGCAAATATACATATATATGTATATGTGTGTGTGTATGTATGTGTGTGTGTATGTGTGTGTTTGTGTGTGTGTGTGTGTGTGTGTGTGTGTGTCTGTCTGTCTGTCTGTCTGTCTGTCTGTATGTATGTATGTATGTATGTATGCATGTATGTATGTATGTATATATATATTATATATACACATGTACATGTGTGTATAGGGTTTCGCAAATCATATCAGCTTTACAAAGCAATAAATTCGTAGGCACTTCTACTAATGAGGAGCGTCAGCCTCTCCCCCAAACATCTGCCTTTATTTATAACTTTTAATACACCCCAGAACGCAAGGATATATTTTAAAGTAGTACTACGTGTGTTCATGTTTGTGTGCTAATATTCAAGTATGCGAGTTTGTGCGAGTGTGTTTTAAAGCAACGGCTGTTCTCTATCTAAATCGAATTTATAATGCATGAACCCAGTTTTTGAAATTCCGTACCATGGCATTAGACTTACAACAAAACATCATAATTATAGCACGGCTTAATTTCCAGTCTGAACACAAATAGATACCCATGAGGCAAAGGAGGGTACTGTGTTAATCCAGTCTTGTCTGAGGTGCTCAAATACAACTACCGGTCCTTGAAGTGTAGGGCGACGAAATAATTAACTTTTTTGTCTTGTATATTATATACTTATTCAGTTAATTCTTGATCTCTGTTTTTATGAAGTACTCATTGAGAAAGTCAGAACAATACTTAAATTTGTCTGGATTTATCTCCCATAGCTTATATATATATATATATATATATATATATATATTATATATATATATATATATATAATATATATATATATATATACACACATATAGGAGAGTTTACGAAAAACAACAAAAGACGAAGACAGGTGGTGTCACACAAAACAGATGTATTAGTATAACGCTCAGGAATAGAAAATGTATTTTACGTTTCGAGCCTACGTTCTTCTACAGAAAGGAACACAGAAAAAACAAGGAGAGAAAAATGCGTGTAGTGGCTAACGATCTATCATGGCGACTAATACATTTTTTTCTCTTTTAGCATATTTATTTCTGGTGAGGTTTGCTTTTTCTTTTAATGTTCCTCAATAAATATGTTATTACTAACTTAACTAATGTTTTTATGTAAATGAAATCTCTATCTGAATTATTTGATTTCTAATTAATTCCACATTATTTCGACAAGAAAAGCACATCCTCGAACATATACCAAACAATCTATTCATCGGAAATTTACTGACGATAGCCAGAGAAAACAGAAACTCGTCCGGTCGATTTCCCCCTGTTGACTTACCTGGAAAAACTGAATATTAGTTACTAACATTATCATTTCTTTTGAGGGTGGTGGATCATCATTAGCGTTAGAGAGACTGAAATATATCTTGGAGAATAGGACGGTGAGCTGGCAGAATCGTTAAAACGCCGGGCGAAATGCTTAGCAGTATTTCATCTGCCTTTACGTTCTGAGTTCACTTTCCGCCGAGGTCCACTTTGCCTTTCATCCTTTCTGGGTCGATTAAATAAGACCAGTTACGAACTGGGGTCGATGTAATCGATTTAATCCCTCTGTCTGTCCTTGTTTGTCCCCTTTATGTTTAACTTCTTGTGGGCAATAAAGAAATAAATATATCTTGAAGTATTTAGTTACGATTATTAAGTAATCAATTCAGATTCCATAAGAGTCAACTTGGTTTTTTCATGAACTATCAGCAAGTATAAAGTATGATGTAATCGATTGTTTGTCCTCACAGATTTTTTTTCGAGGAGCGGGTAGAAAATTATGTGAGTAATAGTCTGGCAGAATCGCAAGAGTATTAGACAAAATGCTTTGTGGTATTTAGTTACGTCTCTTTACGTTCTGAGTTCAAATATTAACAAGATCGAATTTGAGTTTCATTCCATTTAAGATATCAGTACTTAGGTGATGATCCACCCGACTAACCGTCCTACAACAAGTTTCTTGTTTTGTATCTATAATAGAAACAAAATCTTTTCTTTCCTCAAGAATTCATTTCCTTTTAGCTTTCGAATGTTTCCTGAAGTAAAGATGTCAATAATAACAAGACATGGAAACGTTTTTCAATTTTACACAAATAAAATAAGATTGTGGATGTTCCACAAGGCTACCTTTCATCCTTTCAGGGTCGATAAATTAAGTACCAGTTGCGTACTGGAGTCAATCTAATCGACTGGCCCACTCCCTAAAAATGTCGGACCTTGTGCCTAGAGTAAAAAAGTTAATAGTGAAGGCGCATGGCTCAGTGATTAGAGTGTGGAGATTGTGAGTTCGATTCCAGGACCGGGCTGCGTGTTGTGTTCTTGAGCAAGACACTTTATTTCACGTTGCTTCAGTTTACTCAGCTGTAGAAATGAATGAAATGGCTGGGGGTTTAACTTCCCGTGTTTTTTCACAGGACTTAGGGAAACAAAGGACCGCTGCAATAAGTGTGTGAATCTGAGAGTGGAATATGTTGGATAAAATCATAATTAACAGACCCTCCTGTATTTTCTTTTACTCAATGCCAGGAATTTTGCATGGTTAAATTTTGTATGGTTAAATTAGTAGTGTGATAGTTGTGGATGGTTATAGCTGGTCGAGCTATCCCCTAAAGATTATCTCGTTGACTCGGCGTTTTTTTTTTTTTTAATATGCAATGACGCTGGAGCAATTATTATGTAGGAAGTGAAGCTAACCGGTTTGAAAAATAATGTTTAGGGTGAACTAAATCTCAGAGTTCAAGTACTGTTGAGCTTTTTTGACGGTACTACAAAATATACGACACAACTTATAATTTAATGAAGACATATACATTTAAGATAACTAGGAAAAGCTGAACTAGCAACGGGATCTGATAGAAATTTCAGCTAAATCTCTCACAAACCACATTGTATTTCCTTAATAAAATGGAGCAACACATTGGCTAGCATGCAACTAGATATTCTGTAAGTGAATATATAAATATTTTCTGCTTATCTATGAGTATATGTAAATAGAAGGAACGCCTTAAATCATAGGCTTGTTCGATCAGATCCAAACTGAGTTTAAACAACAACAGCAGCGGCAGAGCAACAGCAAGAATGGCAGCAGCATAGCAAGA
The DNA here is from genome assembly GCF_006345805.1 of Octopus sinensis. Taxonomy (NCBI): domain Eukaryota; kingdom Metazoa; phylum Mollusca; class Cephalopoda; order Octopoda; family Octopodidae; genus Octopus; species Octopus sinensis. The sequence continues at coordinate 26,388,053 of NC_043007.1, forward strand.
CCAGCAACAACAACAATGAAAACAACAACAACAGCAACAACAACTAGGAGATGACATCTTACGATAGCATAGAAAGGAACTCTCTAATGCTCATACATACAAAGGAAAAAATCTGTTGAATTCATCAACAGCGATCTCCTTCAAATATATTTACTTAAAAAAAAAGGGAAAAATCATAACGAAACTTAAACTCATACGAACAAATCAAACACGTCATAGAATAATTGAATTCGACAATTGAAATGGACAAGTCAAACATTATTCTTCGCTGAATGAGTGATAGATGATGATAATAAACGAACAAAGAAGCTTAGCAAACAATAAAGGAAGCAGTGTCTCACGATTAATACCTTTTTGGTTAATAGAAAAGTGTGATGTGAAAAATGTACTGTTGATATGTTTGAGAGGCTAAAACTTTTCATGCGATTATTTGGTTGGTTAACCAACAAACGAAGTAAGCTTACTGGTTGTTTGTCCGTCGGTCCGTCGGTCTGTTTGTCTGTGTGGCAGGTTGGCTCAACGATTTTATGATTGATTAGCTTGGAAACTAAGCTGATTGTTTTGTATGCTGATCCGAGAGTTTGTTATTTGCCTGATTGATTACACCTCACGAAGAGGCACAGAGAGACAGACAGACAGACAAACAGAGAGAGGGAGAGAGAGAATCACTTTTCATGGTGAATAATAAAATATTTATCAGCCCAGAGCACGGCGGAATGGCAGATATGGTAGCGTGCTGGACAAAATTCGTTGCTGTATTTAGTCATTTAGTCATTAGGAGTTCAAACTCGTTGTGATCGAGTTTTGCCCTTCATTCGTCTTAGCTTTATAAAATTAGTACCAGTCACGTACTGGGGAAATCCACCAACAGCTAATGCAGTGTTACCCCAAATAGAACAATCAGTATTAAGATAAAATACAATATAAAAATTATTGAGGTGTTTTTGTTTTCTTTTGTATGTATACCCTGTCGTCAGATATATTCTTTGATATTGCATCTTCTTCTTCTTCTTCTTCTTCCAGTCAGGACTCACGCCATTAGCCACAAAGAATAATCTCAAATTCGAGCCTACTCTAAGCTGCTAAGAATGCGTGCGGCAACTTGAAGATCCACCCATCACACGCGATAGACTGGCGGTTGCACGGGCGCGAAACCTACGTTGTTATCCTCATTCCGTAAACGGTGGCTTTTAACGGGTGGAGAGCCGAACCATCCTGGGGTACAGAGGATTCGCAATCGAGACTAGGGTCTGAAAGTTTTACCACCGCATAGTGGGTTACACCGTGGTTCCTCTGCTTTGTGGTAGAAGTAGGAAGATAGAGTGAGAGAAAGTTGTCCACAGATGAGTGAGAGAAAGTTGACCAAAATTAAGAGTATGATAGAAGAAGGCCTGCTTTTTATTCCGTAGAAGAAAAAAATTCAAATCGGACCATGTTAAGACCAAAACTTATTTACATCAAAAAGGTGCTTTTTTTCTGTAAAAATCCCTATTTTTTACGATTTTTTTACTGTTGTGTCGCCATTTTTCGGTGTATTTCAACCAGAAAATTGCTCAATAGAGAGAATAACAAGCTACATAATGCGAAATTTTTACTTTTCAAAAATTCCAATTCTAAAGGGTCGAAAAGAAGTTTTCTGTGGTGTCATTAGTTTTGAGCGAACGACGGATCAGCTGATCCAATGCAGAGGAGTAATGTTCGCTGCGTGAATGCACTCATTTTCAAGGTCGCCAACTGCTACAGCGTTGAGTACAATTCAGCAATTTCAATCGTTTTTTTTGTGAGAAAAACTAATTGCATTAGTGTAAGACAGAACATTTTGCTTAGTCATTTGGACTGCACTGCCTTTGTATGCTGCAACACATTATAGCTGCTGTGAGCGTTATCTTTATATATAAAAGTGAAGTTGTGTGAGTGTCTGTCTCCTACGATTTAGATTCCTAACTACTCAAACATTTTGTGGTGCAGTTTAACCAAAGCGGGTATCTTATAGTCGTGATTCATATCGAGCCCTTCTGGGTATTAGCGTGAGTTAACGATTTAAAAAAAAATTTACCATCATTTTTTCCCATTTTTAATGCATTTTTTTTGCTATTATATAAGGGAAGTAACTCTCTAAAATGCTTATATAGTTATTTCCCTTACAAACCCGAGCAACGCCGGGCGATACTGCTAGTACTTTGCAAATCTTTTTCCTAATTTTTTTTTTTAAATACCAACTTAACTATGGTATCTAAAAATTTATCTTTGGTACTATACAAGAACTGTTTACCTTCTTTTATGGATTTCAAACTGAGACATTCTTTTTTAATAATTGTTCAATAACGATTAAATGAATTTTTTGGTGCTAACCAACGGAAACATGTAAAATTAAAAAATTGTGTTCCATGTTGACGTAGTAGGAATTAAAACCATCTCTTTTTACGTTTTACTTTTTGAAATTTCTTCGCATTTAAGATATACTTTTTGCCACATCACTTTGCCTAAACGTGCTTAACACAACAATGCCTAAAAAAAAAGAGTGCTATAATACAATCGACCCGAAAACAGATGATGAAAAGAAGGAGACTTCATTCACCGTCGTTGAGTAGTAGAGAGTCCCAAATTGCGGGGAGTTCGATTGATGCGGTTGTTATGTCCACAGATGAGCGTTGCTTGAATCGATGGGAGGAGATTCTGTTCTCATTGCATCTTCTCATTCAACTGAGAATGATGACGGGACATCGACTCAAAGGCAGCAGTAATGCGACACACTATACTTTTACTCATAGAATGAAGCTATGTCAAAACTTTGTTAACGCGACATCAAAGTCTGCCGTTTTAAGCGCAACTAAAAAAACAAACCCGAGCAACGCCGGGCTATACTGCTAGTATATATATATATATATATATATGCATACAGTAATCCCTCGACTATCGCGGGTGTTGCACCCCACCCCCACCCCCACCCCGCCGCGATATGTAGAACCAGTCCTGTACATTATATTATTTTTATTATTTTTATAATTTGAATATATCTATTTTACTATAAATAATATGCCGCGATAGGCGAACCGCGATAAGTGAAAGGTGATACGGCGAGGGATTACTGTATATATATATATATATATATATATATATATACGTGCACGTGACGGGTTTCCACACAGATTTTGTCTATCAAATTCACTCGCAAGGTTTTGGTGAACTCAGATCTATAGTAGAAGACACCTGCTCCAGGTGCCACGCAATGTGGAACTGAACCCAAAACACGTGGCTGCAAAGCTAGCTTCTTAACCCCGAACATTTCCTGTTGTGCATGCGTAGTCTGTTAAGAGCTGCTTCCTTCCTTCCTTCCTTAGGGTGAACAAGCCTATTGTCACACACTTGATGCTGCTCTTGCTGCTGCTACGCCTGCTGCTGATGCTGTGGGTTTATTGCTGTAGTTTTGTTCTTGTCAGGAAACATAATCTCCTCCTGGTCTTGGCAATTTACTTGTTTCCTTTTTTTCACCAAACTTTTCTGTGTCAATGAAAACTCCTTTACTCTCCTTCCATATGGCGAGAATTATTTCGTTTTTGACACGTAACCTGAAGCGATTTTACAGGCGTTCGTTCATTCCTAAAATCCACCATTGCCTTTTTTTCTTTTTTCTTTTTTTTTTTTGGCACTCACGTATTAAAGGAATGGAAATGATACAGTTTCATTTAATATTATCATTATTATTTTCATATACACACAACAGATTAGTCTATTATTATTATTATTATTATTATTATTATTATTATTATTATTATTATTATTATTATTACTACTACTACTACTATTACTTATTTATTATTATTATTATTATTATTATTATTATTATTATTATCATGATTATTATTATTATTATTATTATTATTATTATTACTACTACTACTACTACTACTACTACTACTACTACTACTCCTACTGCTACTACTACTACTCCTACTCCTACTACTACTACTCCTAATCCTACTACT
>NC_043007.1:26397038-26406941 GCF_006345805.1 Octopus sinensis
GACTGAACTACAGGATAGCGACCCTATAATAAAATACAATACTATAAAAATTGTGCCCACACCATGACTACCTTAAACAAGAAGGAACTGTATAAAACCTGTATGCAGGTATGTAGGACATAGATTAACCGATATACAGTACTGCAGAGAATAGACCAAAGAAAGGTTTTATGTTTTGAGTTCAAATCTACCCTTTCGTGACATGTGGCGAAGGTTTTCTTTTAACAGGCCTAGTGTCCACTGGGCTAGACTTATTCAATGCTTACTTCTTGTTTTAAAGTATAGTGTGTGATTTCAGGAAAAATTTGGTTGTTCATTCTATTTTGGCCGAATGACGACGTAGAGGCTTCCTCAATTATGCTGTTGTTGTTTTTGCTGTTTCTGTTGTGGTGTCTTACTGCTACTGCTACTACTTCTGCTACTGCTGTTGAATATACGTAGTCACTCGCGTCAACTAGATGTAGTAGAGAAATCACCTTCAAATTTCATTCTGTGTAGTTAAAGTTAAATCGTTAGATGCACCAAAACTAGCCAGCAGTAAAACTTGTCTAACGAAAGGAAATTGCTTGCAATAATAATAGTAATAACAAAACAAAATCAATAATAACAACAACAATGATGATGATAATAATGCAATACAAGGCACTGGCTCTCATGGCTTCTGATTTTAACTGATTTGAAATGTTATGTACATGTTTTCACGTTGAGTCTCCTTATAGTACAACTGTTGAACGACCGTGTCGGGAGTGAGTTGCAGGTTACAAACAAGTCAGTGATTGGTGCCATGCTCTTCTGGCGGGAAGGTGACAAGGGGTTGTTCGAGCAACTTGGCAGAACGAATCATTCTATTAGTGAAAGTGCATGGCTCAGTGGTTAGGGCGTCAGGCTCACAATCATGAGTTAATGAGTTCGATTCCCGGACTGAGCTGTGTGTTGCGGTCTTGAACAAGACATTTTATTTCAAGTTGTTCCAGTTCAGTCAGCTGTAGAAATGTTTTGCGACGTCACTGGTGCCAAGCTGTATCGGCCTTTGCCTGTCCCTTGGGTAACATCAGTGGTGTGGAGAGGTGAGGCTGGTATGCATGGGCGACTGCTGGTCTTCCATAAACAACCATGCCCGGACTTAAGCCTCGCAGAGGAAATTTCTAGATTTTGTTTTAGGTTTTTCGCTGTTTATAATTTTTGCTGACACACATCAATGAAAGGTATACATATATATACCAACATCCTTTATCTTAGAACATATATTCGTGTATGTGTGTGTGTATACACATACATGCTCACATGCATGCATACATATATACATGCGTTCCTACATACATGTATATATATATCAATAATAATAAAGGGTAAAATTAATTAATCAATTAACAATTAATAATTTTACCGAGTAGTTCGGTATGTTAAAAGGACCATAATCGGTAATCTTATAAAAAAATTCTATAATTATGAGCATAATTATAATTAGGGTTCAGCAAATTGCTTCACCACATACCGAAATTTAGAAATAACAGTTAAATACTATTCCTCTACCATAAGATATCTCCCAGGCAGCAATACTCCTAATTCATGTAGGTAAAGAGAAATTTGTTGAACTCTAATTATAATTATGCTTATAATTATAGAATTTTTGTACATGTATATATATATACATATATATACACTTTTACTCTTTTACTCTTTTATTTGTTTCAGTCATTTGACTGCGGCCATGCTGGAGCTCCGCCTTTAGTCGAGCAAATCGACCCCAGGACTTATTCTTTGTAAGCCTAGTACTTATTCTATCGGTCTCTCTTGTCGAACCGGTAAGTGACGGGGGCGTAAGCACACCAGCATCGGTTGTCAAAGCGAAAGTTGGAGGGATAAACACAGACACACAAACATATACATACATATATACACACGTAATATATATACATATACATATATATTATATATATATATATATACTATAATATATATATATATATCTACGACGGGCTACTTTGAGTTTCCGTCTACCAAATCTATTCACAAGGCTTTGGTCGGCCGAAGCTATAGTAGAAGACCACTCTTGCCCAAGGTGCCAAGCAGTGGGATTGAACCTGGAACCATGTGGTTGGTAAGCAAGCTACTTACAACACAAAACACACACACACACACACACACCACACACACACACACATATATATATATATAATATATATATATATATATATATATATACGTATGTATGTATGTATGTATGTATGTATGCATGTATGAATGCATGGATGGATGGATGGATGTGCATATGTAAAAATCATTTTCCGAGTTGTAGGATATAGTTTTCCACCTGGCGGACAGAAATGCTCCAGGTGCAGGCCCTTGATCAATTCTGACTGAGAACGCTTTAAATAGCCAAAGAAAATGTCATGATGACAGAATCTGTCGATAAGCCATCATAATTTCTTCTCATGTACAGATTCGTTTCTTTATCTTCAAATTTCAATACTTGTAAGTATTATCGTTTCTGTGGTCGATAAGGATGGAAGCACTCCGTCGGTTACGACGACGAGTGTTCCGGTTGATCCGAATCTACGGAACAGCCTTCTCGTGAAATTAACGTGTAAGTGGCTGAGCACTCCACAGACACGTGTACCCTTAACGTAGTTCTCGGGGATATTCAGCGTGACACAGAGAGTGGCAAGGCCGGCCCTTTGAAATACAGGTACAACAGAAACAGGAACTAAGAGTGAGAGAAAGTTGTGGTGAAAGAGTACAGCAGGGATCACCACCATCCCCTGCCGGAGCCTCGTGGAACTTTTAGGTGTTTTCGCTCAATAAACACTCACAACGCCCGGTCTGGGAATCGAAACCGCGATCCTATGACCGCGAGTCCGCTGCCCTAACCACTGGGCCATTGCGCCTCCACGGTCGATGAGACAACGAAGAAGTCTGTGGATCGAATCATTGATTGAATGCCGAACAATATGCCTTCGTGGTTTTTGATGTGTTTTACTTAATATAATTTATTTCATCTACCATAGAAGGTGACTGCATCTTTCATGTATTCGGGGTCTTTAGAATATAGAAGCTCCTATTATTTGTCAATATCTCAGTAAGTGCGCATCGCCCGAAATTAGTGAATGTGTATTTATGTTATCGAGTGTTTCTGAGGGAGTCTTTACGCTATCACTCGACTTGCTAGAAATAGTAGCCAAGCTCAATCAAATTTATCCAACCATCTTATAAAATAAAGTATAGATATATATACATATATTATATATATATATATATATATATATAATATATTGATAGAATGGTAAGACAAGAAAAGAATGAAAGAGACCTCGATATTAGGTAATTAGAGGAATTTATCTGTAAATATAATATGTGACAATTATTCGGTAGCCATGATATAAAACTCCGAGGTTCGGATGTCAGTTATCCGGCCTTCGAATAAAAGTTTTATCATGGCTACCGAATAATTGTCACATATTATAATTACAGATAAATTCCTCTAATTACCTAATATCGAGGTCTCTTTCATTCTTTTGTTGTCTTACCATTCTATCAATATTATATATATATATATATATATTATATATATATATATATATATATATATATATAATATATATATCATCCTATCTATACTTTATTTTATAAGATGGTAGGGTAAATTTGATTGAGCTTGGCTACTATTTCTAGTCGAGTGATAGCGTAAAGACTCCCTCAGAAGCACTCGATAACATAAATACACATTCCCTAATTTCGGGCGATGCGCAGTTACTGAGATATAGACAAATAATAGGAGCTTCTATATTCTAAAGACCCCGAATACATGAAAGATACAGTACTAATCAAGAACTGAGGTAGATGTAATCGACTTATACTCTCGCCTTGAAACAACATTTGAATCAAAATGGCGTTGGGCTGGCCATTTGATGATCAAAACGTCAGATTAATTACCACATAGCGTTTCCTCCGATGTTTTTATGTTTCTAATCATATTGTGGTCAAATTTACCCTTCAATCTCTCCGGGTTAAATATTGGGGTAGATATAATCCACTAATCCTTACCTTCATATTTTAGGCCTAGTACTTATGTTTGAAATATTTATCTAGTCTAAAAAAATTATAGTAAATTAAAGAATAGGCAGCTGCAGGATAATTGATTCCTTCATTTATTGATTTATTTCTTTACATGTTGAGTGTAAGAAAAAGGGGCACTGCCCTTTACCATTGCTGCTGTCTGAGACCAGTGAGCTTCATGCTTTTAATGTTCCGTTTTATTTTTTGCAGTTCAAAACCTGAAACGAAAATATGAGATTTTCAACGAGATCTCCTCACTCGTGAGTTTCTCGCCAAAAACAACATGGTATCGCTTTCACATCCGCCCTATTAATCAGATGTAACACCTGCGGATTTCTATCTCTGCCTCAAAATGAAAATTCAGCGCAATGGCCGCCGTTTTAACACCGTTATCGAGATCCAGAGCGAATCGCAGAATGTCCTCGACTCGCTTAGACATAACGACTTCCAGGCCAGATTCCAAAAGTGGCAGGGAATCTGGGACCGGTGTATTGCTGCGCAAAGTGGCTATTCCGAAGAAGATTTTGTTAAAACTTAGGTAAAAAAGTTATTTTTTTTATTAAACATAACTAGTCCGAGAACCTTTTGATATCACCCCGTGCATATACAAATGAATTTTTATCGCTCAGTTTCCTTCAAGAAAATCCCACTCACAAAATATTGGTTGCTTAAACCTATAGTAGAAGGCACTGGCCTTAAATGTTTCCTAATATGATCGAACCCGGAAACTCGCTACTGCGAATCGAACAACTTAATCATTCTGCCGTGCTTGTCCGGGAACCTTTTGATATCCTCTCGAACATATATAAATGAATTTTAGTCGTTCAGTTTCCTTCAAGAAAATTCCACTCACAAAATATTGGTCACTTAACTCTACAGTAGAAGGCACTGGCCTAAAATGTTTCCCAATAAGATCGAACCCCAAAATACGATACTGCGAATCGAACAACATAATCGTTCAGCCGTGATGGTGTTTTGTGTCTATATTGGAAACCATTTTGTTCGAATGTGATGGCAAAATCATGGATTAAACAATAAATGGTATGATGGTTCGAACATCAAAGAGATAGTATTAACGTTTGTTTAGAATTTTCCTCTACATTTTTATTTTAATATTTACAACCTGTTTAGAAATTGCTAAAACACACGGACACATACGTACATCTCTATGTAGGTATGTATGGATGTAGATATGTATATGTGCAATTATTCACGCGAGTGTACTTGTATACAGTACACGGTATATATCTATATTGGCTACTTACATGCATATATACATACATACATACATACACACATACATAAATACATACATACATACATACATGTACATATATATTCATGTGTATGTAACACACGTATATAATACGCATGCAGAGATATAATATACATATAGATACATACACACACACACACATATATATGCGTAACTGTCGAACAGTGAGCGCACAATACCTCATTGGTGGATAAAGATAGACACACTCACTCTATCACACGCATATGTAAGTGGTATACATATGTATACATTCATGAGTATAAATACCTATATACGTACATGCTTACACTTACACACGCTCATACACACTCGCACACACACACGCAGATATAGGCGCACATATAGACAGCATCATACACTGCACTAGAAGGCTGTCGTTGATGATATTCTGAACGTAGTTATAATCTTTATTCCTTTTTATTATTATTTTATCCTATTATATTTGATATATATTTAGTGGAAGTAAGGAAAGGTGTGAATGGGTTGTGGTAACTTATAACCTGACACCGGAGAGTTATAACCCCTAATGGGATCTTTTTAACATCACTTACATCTGCCTATTCTCAACACTTAGAAAACATTGAAGCGAAAATATGACGAGAGGGAATGAGAACGAGAGAAAGACAGAGAGAGTCATGGAAGGAGAGACTAAGGATGGATAGAGATGTTTTTTTTTCATTTTAACATTTAAAAAAATAAGAACATATATATGTGTGTGTATAAATATATATATATATATAATGGTACCAGGGGGAAAATTGGTGAATCGCAGGAAAAAAGAAAAATATCTAAAACAAAATATATGGGGAAGTCTGAAAGAAAGAAAATAATTGTTTAATATAATTTTGACTGCTGTTAAAAAACTAAAGAAGCATGAAATATCTCTTGAGTTAACTAAAGCGGAACGAAACGAGACACGCATGCACGCCATTTCAAACATGAATGAACTCGTAAAATTAAGTAAAGAATGGAGTTAGAAAAGAAAAATGAATAAAATCCAAAATAAGATGACAATGGAAACGAAACGAACTGTTTTTATCAAGTGGGAATAACGAAATGAATTTCAATTCAAATGTATTTATGATGACTGCCATTTTGTTTAGTTTTTTTTTTCTTTTTCTTTGCGTTTTTATTGATTTATCTATTAAGTATTTTCCTTTTGTTTTGTTTTTATATATTTCATTTTGGAGGTGTACTTTTCAACAAAATTATCGTGTGCAAGAAAATTCCACGGTGTTGATGCTGTTGCTGATGTAGGGGATGTTGCTGCTGCTGTAAGTGTTGTTGCTGCTGTTTCTGTTGCTGCTGTTGATTTTGTTATTCTTATTGTTCTTCGTCACCGTTTTCCTTTCTCTTTTTCTTCTTCTCTTACATTTTTTTAACTTAGCGGAACTGTTCATGTGATTTATCGTTAATTATGCACTTTTACGCATACATTTACACATACATACATACTATACACACACACACCCACACCCACACACACACATGCACACACCAAATATAATATATATATATATATATATATAATATATATATATATATATATATATATAGGATTAAATAAGGGTAGAAATTGATATTAATCAATTAAACCAGTGGCTTAGCATATTTTTAAAAAATCCGAAGTTTAAAAATCGTGTTACATACAAAATTTAGAAGACTAACCACTAAAAGTGGACAGCCTATACGCTAAACATAAACGTCAAATCGCCATTACCACGAATAATGTGTTCTCAAGAAAAACTTTTTTACATTTTGCTTTTTTGCTGAAATTTTTCTTGAGAACATATTCTTTCTGGTAATGGCGATTTGGCGTCTATGTTTAGCATATAGGCTGTCCACTTTTAGTGGTCAATCCTCTAAATTTTGTGTGTAACACGGTTTTTAATCTTCGGACTTTTTAAAATATGCTAAGCCACTGGTTTTAATTGATTAATACATTTCTACCTTTATTTAATTATATATAATTATATATTATATATATATATATATATATATATATAATATATATATATATATATATATATAACGGGAAGCTTTATGAAATAAACAAAAGACAAAGGCAGGTGGAATACAAACAAACAATTGTATTAGTATGGCGCTCAGGAAATAAATAAAACAAGTCTTTTACGTTTCGAGCCTACGCTCTTCAACAGAAAGATACACAGAAAAGAAACACAGAAAGAAACACACACCACACACACACACCACACACACACATATATATATATATATATATATATATACATATATATACACGCATATATATACACACACATACGCATAGCATGCATACATACACACGTACATGCATACACACATGCACATATACATACCCCCACATAAATATACACATATATACATATATACATACATAAACCCATACATACAGCCATATTGTACGCGTACACTCAGATTCTTATGTTGATGTTTGTTTTTATATAACAACAATTTAATATTAAATTGAAGGATAAAGCAATACTTTTTAATAAAGTGCATATCTTTTAATAAAGCGCAGGAGTGGCTGCGTGGTAAGTAGCTTTCTAACCAACCACATAGTTCCGGGTTCAGTCCCACTGCGTGGCACCTTGGGCAAGTGTCTTCTGCTATAGCCTCGTGCCGACCAAAGCCTTGTGAGTGGATTTGGTAGACGGAAACTGAAAGAAGCCCGTCGTATATATGTATATATATATATGTATGCGTCTGTGTTTGTCCCCCTAGCATTGCTTGACAACCGATGCTGGTGTGTTTATGTCCCCGTCACTTAGCGGTTCGGCAAAAAGAGACTGATAGAATAAGTACTGGGTTTACAAAGAATAAGTCCCGGGGTCGATTTGCTCGATTAAAGGCGGTGCTCCAGCATGGCCGCAGTCAAATGACTGGAACAAGTAAAAGAGTAAAGAGTAAAAGAGTATCTCTTTTACTCTCTTACTCGTTTCAGCCATGCGGCTGTGGTCATGCTGGAGCACCACAATGGAATTAATTTTTAGTAGGAAAAATGTTGACTATGATTCCGTAGTTTCGGCTACTCGTTTACATCAAACTGGTTGAGGTGAGTAAACCGACAGTTGCTGTGAAGCTTTTCATTAAGTAATAATAAGTTCCTTAAGTAAACGAATGTCTGTGTTTGTGTGTATGTGCGTGTATGCAATTTTTTCTTTAATTTAGAATTCAAATTTGTAATCCCGCCAAATATTAGGAAGGACTTATCTCCCTTGTAATAACTGTCAGCTTAGGAGACGACGTGTGTGTGTTTGCATGTGTGTGTGTGTTTGTATGTGTGTGTGTGTGTGTGTGTGTGTGTGTGAATTCGATGCCACTTTTTCCTTATAATTCCTTAATTTAGAATTCAAATTTTTAATCCCGCCAAATATTAAAAATGACTTATGTCCCTTGTAATAACTGTCAACTAGGTGTTGACGAGTGTGTATTTGTGTGTGTGTGTGTGTGTGTGTGTGTGTGTGTGTGTGTGTGATTCGATGCAACTTTTTTTACTGTGGTTTTCAATATGTTGAAAACCATGTTGTGGCAGTGGTGGCTGTCGTAGTGGTGGTGGTATTGATGGTGGTGGCTGTCGTGGTAGTGGTTGTGGCGGTGGTGTGGTGATGGTTGCCGTGGTGGTTGCAGTGGTGGTTGCAGTGGTAGTAGTAGTAGTATCGTAGTAGTAGTAGTAGTAGTAGTGGTGGTAGTGGTGGTGGTGGTTGCAGTGGTGGCTACAGTGGTAGTGGTCGTGGTCGTCGTGGCAGTCGTGGTGGTAGTGGTCATCGTCGTGGCGGTCGTGGGGGTGGTGGCGCTGCTACTGCTGGTCACAAAGGAGTGAGAGAATGTGTAGAGCAGCGTCGGACAAGAGCCCATGCTGTGTGTATCTATATCTCCTTTATATTCTGATATCAATTCCTATCACGGACAATTTTGCCCTTACTCCCAACGCAATCGATAAAATAAGTACTAGTCAAATAATACAACCGATTATTTCCACGTTTCACCCCGCCCCACCTTACACACATGCTCACACAACAACAACAACAAAAACAACAGCAACAACCAAAACAAAAACCATTCAAACCGAAACAAAATGGCGGCCTTGTTTTTTGACTAAAGATTTCTCTGAAAGAAATACTGATGCTTTTATATTTTACCTATGGAGGTTATGATGTATTAATACACACACATATAATACCCCCACACACAAACATACACACACACACACATATATACATTTCTTTTTTATTTCATTAATATTTTCGGAATGATATCTATAATATTTATTTAAGTAATAAAGGAGTAATTTACATATTTATTTATATGTTTATTGATTGAAAAAACATGGATTTATAATTACTATATTTGTTGATTATAATTTAGATACGTACTTTTTATATAAATTTATTATCTTATAATTATTATATTATATGTGATCTAAAATCTAAAAATATTAAGAGTGATTGTTTTGTAAAATAGTTTGGTAATTAAATATTAGAGTATAGCTACGTTAAAGATATTCTATAGTTTATTAATATTTTTATTAAGCTAAATTATATTTTCAGAGATAAACACAATTTTCTATC
>NC_043007.1:26409541-26429541 GCF_006345805.1 Octopus sinensis
ATATATATATATATATGTATATATATATATATATATATATATATATATATATATATATATAATATATTATTCTCATATTTATATATATGTACATATATGTATATATATATATATGCGAATATTAATTTCTAGTACATCTACTGTGATCATCTCTTAGAGAAATTTTAGAACTAGCTTTTTAGCTTATATATATGGTGTGTGTGTGTGTGTGTGTGGTGTGTGTGTGTGTGTGTGCGTGTGTCGGGTGTGTATGTGTGTATGAATTTATTATATATATGTATATATATATAGATATATACATATGTATGTATATGCACTGTGCACGTGTATGTGTATATATACTACATATATATATATATAATATATATATATATATATATATATATATATACATATATATATATATATTATATATATATAATATATATATATATATATATATACATACATATATATATATATATATATATCACATAGGTATATATTATGTACGCATATTTTGCGTATGTATGCATGGGAATAATTCATATATATCTGTGTGTGTATACGTTATATGCAAATTCACATACAAATGTATGTATATGTGTGTGAAACAGATAACAAAATAAGGAAAGAAATTAAAAGTTGGAAGAAAGCATGCTGGGGGAAGGGCAGTAGAAGTAGCAGCAGCAGCAGGAGTAGTGGTAGTAGTAGTAGTAGTAGTAGTAGTAGTAGTAGAGATGGTGGTCGTGATATTAGTAGAAATAGTAGTAGTAGTAGTAGTAGTAGTAGTAGTAGTAGTAGTAGTAGTAGTAGTAGTAGTAGTAGTAGTAGTAGTAGTAGTAGTTGATGAAGAAGAAGAAGGACAAAAAAGACGAAATTCAACAACAACAAGAGTGCGGCTGTTTCTGGCAGATCAAGTGATCACTTAGGAATTTCTTTTTCGCTCAAAGAGGACCCCTAATATATAAAATAGATCAACTCTGTAGAAAGGATTGTTTGAGAAACACAGGTGTGCAGCTGAATTTGAAGGTAGAGGACGTCATGTGATACTGATACTTACACACCCACAAACATATTACTCTCTCAACCACACACCCATGTATGCACACATATATGTATATACGTATATATGCATCTATAGATGTTTATATATATATATCATACATACACACACGAGCGCGCGTATGCACACGCACACATACACACATATATGTATATGTATACGTACGTACCTCTCAAGATCTTTATCAATCTATCAATACACACACACATATTTATATATACATACAAACACATACATACATACATACATACATACAAGACATATATATATATATATATATAATATATATATATAATATATATATATATTATATACATATATAATATATATATATATAATATATATATATATATATATATATATATATATATATATATTATAGTGAGAGAGAGAGAGAGAGAGAGCTGGCAAGATAGTAATTTTGGTTTTCAATGTGAAATATAAATTTTTTTTTTTTTTTTTATTATACATAGAATCAACTTTAATGAATTGTATGTTTTCCGTTTTTGTTCGATGAACTTTCGCCATATCTCTGACAATTTCATGATTCCGCGCTAATATCATTCCTGGCCCTTATCAACCAAAAACTGAAGCAAGTGCGATTTCATGTCATAATTATTATTCAAAGTTTTACCATTCAAAGAATTTTGCAAACTTCGAAATAAATGGTAATCTGTTGATGCTAGCTCAGGGTTATATATTAGATGGGACCTGAAATCGCACTTGCTTCAGTTTTTGGTTGATAAGGGCCAGGAATGATATTAGCGCGGAATCATGAAATTGTCAGAGATATGGCGAAAGTTCATCGAACAAAACGGAAAACATATAATTCATTAAAGTTTATTCGATGTATAATAAATGGCAGAAATGTTAGCACGCCGGGCGAAATGCTTAGCGGTATTTCGTCTGCCTTCACATTCTGAGTTCAAATTCCGCCGAGGTCGACTTTGCCTTTCATCCTTTCGGGGTCGATAAATTAAGTACCAGTTATGCACTGGGGTCGATCTAATCGACTTAATCCGTTTGTCTGTGTTTGTTTGTCCCCTCTATGTTTAGCCCCTTGTGGGCAGTAAAGAAATATATATATTGGATGGGACATCATTTCCCAACCAAGCTCCAATAATTTTTCACTAGTTAGCAAAGATGTGTGTGGTCTAGCGTTGTCATGGTGAAACACGATTCTTTTACGATTTGCTTATTCTGGCCACATTTTTTAATTGTTTCCTCCAGTTTCATTGGTTGTTGACAGAAGACATCTGAATTCATCGTATGGTTCCTTGGAAGCAGCTCAAAATATACAACACCACCTTTGTAATCCCAACAAATTCAGAGTATGACCTTATTTTGATGCAATTCAGCTTTCGATGTGACTTGTGCTGGTAGATTATGCTTGGACCATGACAGTTTTCGATTGATGTTATTGTAGACAATCCGTTTTTCATCACTAGTGAAGATTCGATTCAAAATAAGGTTGATTTCATGGCGTTTGAGAAGAATTTCGCAAATATTGATTCGTTGTGTTAAGTGAATCTCTTTCAATTTATATGGAATCCAAATATAGAGTTTCTTAATGAGTCTAAAACATTTTAAGTGTTTTCCACTTGTTGATTGTAGTGCATTGAACATGTCTGCAATCTCTTGCACAGCTATGGCTTTGATTCGGTCATCATCAACTTTAGCTGGTTATCTCTGAGTGAAAGATTTCCAGAATGGAATTTTTAAAACTATTTCTGGAATTTGCGTACTGATAAGCACTCAACACCATACACTTCATATATCTCTTAGTGAGCCTCAGCAGCTTTCTTGCCTTTACAGGAATGAAAAAAGCAAAATATGGCGAAAATGTTCGTTTTTGCACTCCGAGTTAAAATTGAACTGGACAAACAGCTGTAAACAAGATTACGTCCAGTTTGGTTCTAAAGTAAGCTAAACGTAACAGCTATCAAATTTCCATAGGAAGAACTCATAATCTTGAGATAAAAGTAATTCTAAAAAAATCGTAACTCTGTGAAAAACGATATTACTTTCTTGCCATCCCTATATATATATATATATATGTATGTATATATATATATATATATATATATATTATATATATATATATATATATATATATATATATATATATATATATTATATATAAATTTTTTCATTTAAATAATGAGGGAGATAATTGAATGTTAATTTAATTAATATCAATCTAAAACCAGTAACCTAGCATACAAAGATCTGAAAAATCAGAGAAAATTCTAATACATGTGTATAGAATTACTTGCCCTCCAAATATACATATATATATGTGTGTGTGTGTGTGTGTGTGCGTGTTTGTGTATGTATGTATACATATATATATATATATATATATAAATATATAATCTTGTATATATGTAATCTTGTATATGTATATATATGTATATATATATATATATACAAGATTACGTCCTATATTTATATATATATTTATATGCACAAGATAACACTTCCAATCAGTTAAGATCAGAAGCCATGATAGTCTCTGACTGGTATTGCAACAGGTCTACCATCAATAAGGCGGTGGGCCGGACGAAATGCTTCGTGGTATATTTTTCCAGCTTTTCATTCTATGATCAGTTGTCTGCGAAGTCAACAATTGTCCGGAAAGTTCCGATGAGTGACAGAATTACTTCCCCGAAAGTTCCGAGGAAATAAAACCGCCGCTGACTGTCAGACAGAACTACTTGATGAGGTTTGTCTAGACACGAACAATCGTGTTTGGAAGTGCCTCGCCTATTAATAGAAGTCTATGATTGGAAAACGAAATAAAACAAAAATCATTGAATGAAAGAAGCTCCTTTGAAAAAGGTGCAAAATTTATATTCCTCAGAATGGCTTTTCTCAGTCAGTGTTATTTCAGACATAGACTTGTGTTAACGAATGCTTCTCGACACAGACATGTATTACTGCTTAGCCATTGTCTTGATATATCCCAGATATCAGACAATATACTTTGAATATCCTCTAATCTTACCTTGACAACATTCATCGCCAAACGAGATCGATGAAATAATTTAGCGGTTCGCCAAAGTAGATCGATGAAATAACTTAGCGGTTCGCTAATCGAGATCGACACATTAACTTAGCGATTCACCAAATGTGATCAATTAAATAATTTAGCGGTTCGCGAAAGGAGATCGATAAAATAAGTTAGCGGTTAACCAATCAAGATCGATAAAATAACTTAGCGGTTCGCCAATCGAGGTCGATAAAATAACGGTTCGCCAAATATGATCGATAAAATATCTTAGCGGTTCGCCAAAGGAGGCCGATAAAATATCCTAGCGGTTTGCCAAACGGGATCGATAAAATAATTTAGCGGTTCGCCAAAGGAGATCGATATATATAATTTGTCTTTATAGACGGACAGTCAAATTTATCTACGTAATTAGCATTCTACTATAAGTAAAAGCTAAAAATGCTATTTTTGCAGGTTTCATTCAGGTATCGAGAAATTTATCGCGTCACGTTTTACCAAACTAAGCGAATTCGCCATATTTGTAGAAAACGCTTACAGAATCTAACTACATTCAATATGAATATCAGTAAGGGCGGACAAAATGAGAGAAAGACACACTGCAAATTATATTAGTAAATTATATTTCATCGAGCAAGCAAGAAGTTCTGCTTTGCTCTATTATACTTGATGCACAACAAACAACACAGACAATAAACAAAACACGATAGTTACGGCGGCAAAAGCCTTCTTTGATCATAGGTATGATGCATCATGACTTCCCTGGGGCTAAACAAGAACATGAAGTGACAAGATTTACAACATTCTGTTGGCGTTAATTATGTATCTCTATATTTATTATAATTATTATTATTATTTTCTTTCTTTTTTTTTCTTACTGTCATTCCTGAGACTTCCGATTAAATGTCAAGTTATACTTCTCCTCATTTCCGGTATGCCACTATGCTGGTTCATCTAAGCAATTTTGTAGCCATTTTGATAACTGAAGAGATAGAATTCATGCGCCTGCGCACTGGAGATAACGATAGCAATTTTCAAGTGGCCATGCTTGTTGTTTTGTTCTAATCTCTCTCTATCTCTCTCTTTCTCTTTCGTTTTCTCTCTTTCTCATTATTTCTTTGTTTTACTTGAATGTCACTTCATCTTGGCTTAATACACACACACACACACACACACACACTCTCTCTCTCTCTTTCTCACACACACACATACACACGCACGGACACACACTCGCTATAAAGTGTACGTATGTAACTATATATGTATATGTGTGTTTGTGCATGCGTATACATATTTTCATATGTGTGTGTATGAGAGTGTTTCTGTATGTCTGTGTACATGTACGTATGAATGTAAGCATGTATATGTATGGATATTCGGGTTTGTACGTTTCTGTTCATTGGTAGGTAAAATTTTAACCTATTTCTTTACTACCCACAAGGAACTAAACACAGAGAGGACAAACAAGGACAGTCGAACGGATTAAGTCGATTATATCGACCTCAGTGCGTAACTGGTACTTAATTTATCGACCCCGAAAGGCAAAGTCGACCTCGGCGGAATTTGAACTCAGAACGTAGCAGCAGACGAAATACTTATTTCTTTACTACCCACAAGGAACTAAACACATAGAGGAGACAAACAAGGACAGTCGAACGGATTAAGTCGATTATATCGACCTCAGTGCGTAACTCGTACTTAATTTATCGACCCCGAAAGGCAAAGTCAACCTCGGCGGAATTTGAACTCAGAACGTAGCAGCAGACGAAATACTTATTTCTTCACTACCCACAAGGAACTAAACACATAGAGGAGACAAACAAGGACAGTCGAACGGATTAAGTCGATTATATCGACCTCAGTGCGTAACTCGTACTTAATTTATCGACCCCGAAAAGATTAAAGGCAAAGTCGACCTCGGCGGAATTTGAACTCAGAACGTAGCGGCAGATGAAATACGGCTAAGCATTTCGCCCGGCGTGCTAACGTTTCTACCAGCTCGCCGCCTTGTAAAATTTTAACCTTTTAAACAATATACACACGTTACTTCCTTTTCCTCTAGCCGTGTATTTATCTAACTCTATTTCTTTCTCGAGACGTGCGTTTATATATATATTCATATGTATGTATGGTGGAGGCGCAATGGCCCAGTGGTTAGGGCAGCGGACTCGCGGTCGGAGGACCGCGGTTTCGACTCCCAGACCGGGCGTTGTGTGTGTTTATTGAGCGAAAACACCTAAAAGCTCAAGTGGATGGGACTAGACAGAGGAAACTGTACGGAAGCACGTTAGATGTATTATTGTTATGATTCATACCCAAACTTTATCAAAGGCGTAGTAGTTGATGTGTGGTAAGTAGCTTGCTTGCCAACTATATAGTTGCGGGTTCATTCCCACTGCGTGGCACCTTGGGCAAGTGTCTTCTACTAAAACCTCAGGCCGACCAAAGCCTTGTGAGCGGATTTGGTAGACGGAAACTGAAAGAAGCACGTCGTATATATGTATATGTATATATATGTGTGTGTGTGTGTATATGTTTGTGTGTCTGTGTTTGTTCTCCCCCAACATCGCTTGACAGCCGATGCTGGTGTGTTTACGTCCCCATAACTTAGCGGTTCGGCAAAAAAGACCTATAGAATAAGTACTAAGCTTACAAATAATAAGTCCTGGGGTCGATTTGGTCGACTGAAGGCGGTGCCCCAGCATGGCCACAGTCAAATGAGAGAAACAAGGAAAAGAGTAAAAGAGTAAACCAAAACGGAAACTTAAGGGATTAGCTTGTAGTTTTTTTTAAGGATTTCTACAGGAGAAAGCACGCATCTATGCAAAATTTACTCACGTAAAACTTTATCCAAGTTGTTCAGTTGGTCGAACGACTGGAATTACCATCAACGACAACGACGGAGATCCCTTCTTCTTTCACGTTATTACATTCCATCCACGACGCTTTCTAACTTTAGCGATTATAGACCGGAAATGAATCGAAGTCTTATTGCCATATAAAAGATGCTAAAAGCTCAGAGCTAAAGAGTATCTGAAACCTAAATGAGAATGGATCAAAATCGAACCTTTGGCTATAAAATATCTAAATTTTATCACTGAAGCGGAAATATTAGAGGTGTCAACGAACGGCCATAAAATAGTTTGTGGCCGGCTTTCTGGCCTGCTGGGTGTCTGGCTGGTTCGTTCGACGGTTGGTTAGTGGTAATGATGTTGATGATAGCGGGAATGATAAAACTGTTGTTGTTGTTGTTATTAGTTGTGGTGGTGGTTGTGGTGGTGGTGGTGGTTGTGGTGGTGGTTCTGGCGTTGATGCTGTTTGTAATAGTTGTTGTACTGCTGCTGCTGCTGCTGCTGAGGGTCGGGGATCCTGGTGCTGGGTGTGTTGGAAAAGTAATGGGCGTTGCGGTGGTGGAGGTTGTGCTAATGGTGATTACCCTGGTTTGCGATAGCAGTGTAACGGAGGTAGTTATAGTGGTGGTGGTGGTGGTGGTAGTGGTGGTAGTGGTGGCGGTGGTGGTGGTGGCAGAAGCAGTGTTTGCTGAGTTGGCTGAGATTGTTGTGTTAGTCGTGGTGTTGGTGGTGGTTGTTCCGGTACTGGTGTTAAAAACGCTGACGTAAGTTAGTGGTAATTCTAGTGGCAGTGAAGCTAGTACTAGTAGTAGTAGTAGTACTAGTAGTTGTTGTTGTAGTAGTAGTAGTAGTAGTAGTAGTATTAGCAGTAGATGTAGTAGTGGTGCTGCTGCTGCAAGTAGCAGTAGTAGTATTGTTATTGCTGTTCGTGGTGGTGGTGGTGGTGGCGGTGATTGTGTCCTTGGCAACGAAGTGGTAATGGTGGTAGTAGGGGCTCAAAAATGTTGGTAAAAACGATGAAGAGCTGGTAACGGCGTGTCGTGTCGGTGGTGTAGTGACGCCGGTGGCGCTGGTGGTAGTTTTAGTGGTTAATTCTTATGCTGGTATTAATGGTTAATGGATTGTATAGTCGTAGTGGTGAGTAGTAGTGGTTGGGTGGTAGTTGCGTTTGTGTTAGTGTTGATGTTATGATGGTATTAAGGATGGTTTGAATGTAGTATAGGTGTTGGTTGTGTTGGTGATTAATCGTGGTGTTGGTGTTAATGGTCGGTAACGATTCGGGTGGTAGTGCTGGTGAAGATGTTGATGGTGACGGTATTGTAGAGGTTGTTGTATAAATGATGGTGGTGGTTGTAGTGGTAGTGGTGGTGGTGGATGTGATGACTGTGGTGTTGTTGTTGTTGGTGGTGGTTGTTGTGTTGATGATGGTGGTTGTAGTTGTATTAGTACTGGTTGTAGTGGTGGTGGTGTTTGCGCTGGTGGGGCCAGTATTGGTATTAAAGAGATGGTGGTAGTGTTGGTAGTAGTAATGGTTGTGGCAGTGATGCTGATCGTTGAGGAGGTGGTGATAGCAGCAATGGTATCGGTGGTGATAGTGGTGGTGGTAGTGGTGGGGCTAGTGGTGTCGGCGGCGGTGACGTTGGTGGTGGTGATGGTGGTGATGGCAGTGGTAGGGGCGGCGGTAGGATGTATGCTAAAATGGTGGTGGATGTTGCATTATAGAAAGTTGATGGTGAAGATTGTATTTTTTTATTGAGGGCAACGGGAATCCAATGAAAATGGTGGCGCTCATGATAATATTAATGACGACGACGACGACCTTGATGATGATGATGATGATGATGAGGAGGAGGAGGAGGAGGACGACGACGACGACGACGACGATGACGCTGTGATAGCGACGGTAGCGGGTAAATTTGTAATTGTAATGTCGCTGAAATCAAGATCAAACCAGTTCTGCGATCAAGCACATTACAGCCATGACCATCTCGTCTGTTCTTCACTTTATTCTTATTTCTTTTTTTTTTTTTCGGAATAGTCATCTAGTCAGGATTAGATCGCAATTTTCATACTCTTTTTACTCTTTTACTTGTTTCAGTCATTTGACTGCGGCCATTCTGGAGCAACGCCTTTAGTCGAGAAAATCGACCCCAGGACTTATTATTTGGATAGGCTTCATTGGAAGCCTAGTACTTATTATATCGGTCTCTTTTAGCGAACCGCCAAGTTACGGGGACGTAAACACACCAGCATCGGTTTTCAAGCAATGTTGGGGGACAAACAAAGGCACACAAACATATACACACACACACACACACACATATATATATATATATATATATATATATATATATATATATATATTACCGAGATGTACTCGCATAGCAAGTGATTTGATCTGAGATCGTGTGCTGAAACGAAAACAATTGCAGCGTGGAAGGTGTTTGTAAGCCATTTAAGAAACACACAAAAGCCGTTCGATTCACTTCAACATTCAAGTTTAAATTGTCAAAATATTTTCGTGGCTAAAATCCGCGACCTGTTCACTGAGATGCAGCACGGATTTTTGTCAGTGAACTGGTCGCGGATTTTAGTGACGAAAATATTTTGACAAATTAAACTTAAATTTTGAAGTGAATCGAACGGCTTTTGTGTGTTTCTTAAATGGCTTACAAACACCTTCCACGCTACAATATATATATATATATATATATATATATATATATATATATATATATATATATATATATATATATAATATACGATACGACGGACTTCCTTCAGTTCCGCCTACCATATCCACTCACAAGACTTTAGTCGACCCGAGGCTATAGTAGACGACACTTTTCCAAGGTGCCACGCAGTGGGAATGAACCCAGAAGCATGTGGTTGGTAAGCAAGCTACTTACCACACAGCCGCTCCTGCGCCTATATATACGAATCATGTTTATTTTTATTTTACATATAAAGGGTTTTAGAGAGATGTGGTTGTGATTTTTAACAGCTTGATCTATCTTTTTGCGCAGTGATCAGCAACCGGTGTGCCGCGGCACATTGGTATGCCATGAGATGACGCTAGGTATCCCGCAGTGTAACCTCAATATAATTTTTCCCCTATACTGTTAGTTATATTTTCAATTCGTCTGCCGCCGAATTCTGGAAAGAATATAAGTATAACTCAAATAAAAAAAAAGGTTGCTGAGCTCTGAATTAGGGCAGCGTTTTTCAATCTCTTTATCAATGAATGGGTAAATTATCGCCATTTTATATTTTTAATTTCGCGCTCGCACATCGTTTATTTTCGATTTTGTCGACTACACAGTATAGTAGGGTCGGTTGAGTACCGTCTGTGAGAAAAACATTATCATGATGCAATTCGGTCTGCCAGAAATTTGGAGATGTCACGCTGTACTGCTGGTCATTTGCACCGGAAGCTCCAATACGAGCAGATGGTGAACATATATATATATATATATATATATATATATATATATATATATTATATATATATATATATATATATATATATAATATGAAAACATAAATATATGCGTGTGTGTATGTATTTGCATGTGAGTGTGGATACATACATGTATGTAATTATTCAGTTTATTTCAAGATTTTTTGCCAATAAAGAACAGTTTCTAACCTAGAATTTCAACATCAACAAGAGTGTATTTTTGTATGTATGTATCTATGCATGCATGTATGTATGTATGTATGTATGTATGTATGTATGTATCTATGTATGTATGTATGTATCTATGTATGTATGTATGTATGTATGTATCTATGTATGTATGTATGTATGTATGTATGTATCTATGTATGTATGTATGTATGTATGTGTATATGCATGTGTGTGCATGTATGTACGTACGTACGTATTTGTGTGTGTATGTATGCATTTATGTTTGTATGCATTCATGTATGTATGTATCGATCTATCTATCCATCTATCTGTCTATAATACATATATATACTGACATACACGTAAATATATATATATATATAAATATATATATATACATGTTTGTGTGCGTGTGTGTGTGAGTATATATATGTATGCATCCATATAATACACATGCATTCATAAACGCATAAACGTATAAGGTTGAACAGCATTTGCATGTAGAGTAATTACAGGAACAATTATTTGCCGATTTGATTGATAGTTGAAATAAGAGAACATAGGAAAACCGAATTGTAACGTAATCCACATCGGGACCGTTTGTTCTGATGTGTCTATCATTTTATATTCCGACGGAAGAAAGCTTATCAGAAAAAGATTATAGACCTTTTTCCATAGATATTTCTTGGCTGAATTTCAGAATTCTGACTTGGCAAAATACCAACATTCGGTGAATTCTTTATGTGTGATCAACAGTGAAAAATTACATCTGTCGTTTGTCTCCCTTGGTAAAAGAGCTCTTTTGAAAAGTTTAAACAATTATTTATTCACGTTTATGTCGTTGTTTTTATTATTATTATTATTATTATTATTATTATTATTATTATTATTATTATTATTATTATCATCATCATCCTTCTTCTTCTTCTTCTTGTTATTATTATTATTATTACTATTATTATTATTATTATTATTATTATTATTATTATCATCATCATCATCATCATCATCGGAGAATCATCGGAGTGTCTTGTAGTATTTGTAGCACTCTTTTATTTTTATGTTCTGGGTTCAAATGCTGTTTACGTCGGCTTTTCCTCTCATCCTTTCACGAACGGTAAAATAAAATGTCAGTCAAAATTCTGATGTCACTGTAATCGTCTGACTTATTCCTTTCTTCTCAAAATTGTAGGCCGTGTGTTTCTTGTAGAATGGTTAGCACGCTGGAGAAAATGCTTCACAACTTTTCGACCGTCTTTGCATTTTGTGTTCAAATTCCACCGTGGTTGACTTTGCCTTTCAACACTACGGGGGTCAATAAAATAAATACCAGTTGTACACTGGAGTCGATGTTTTCGAACAACACCCTCTGTCCCAAAATAATAATTATGGTTTCAGATTTAGGCATAAGGTCAACAATTCGACCCCAGTACTTGACTGTAACTTATTGTATCGACGCCAAAGGGAGGAAGACAAACTCAGACAAAAGAAAGGTCGCTAGGCATTTTGCCTGGTGTACTAATTCATAAATTTGCGTAATGATATGACTAGCGCAGAACAGAACTTCCGCTTCATCATGTACCCATATGTATATAATTTTACTTTGCTAGGACTTTATGTATTGTATCTCAGAGATGCAAGTATAGCAATATTGTATTGCGCAAAATACCGTGTGACAAGACTTGCTTTAGCAAAGCGCGAATGAAGAGGTATTTATGATGCCCGCTCAAAGTCAATTGAAACATTTAGTAATCAATTTCGGAAAAAAAAATATTGACTTTTTTGCTATTCTTGAGGATGGTCATCCTTCGCTAATTAAAAATATGAATTATTTGATCTTCAATTTATTATTATTATTATTATTATTATTATTATTATTATTATTATTATTATTATTATTATTATTGAGTGAGAGAGCAGTGCATGCCATCAAAGTGACACCGGAGTAAAATATACGAAGCCCAATATACCCATCATGACTACCCGTCTGATAAGGGTTCACCAGGCACATGCATCACAAACATATGTGCGCGACATGGTGATCTCATATCAAGATAAACAGCACATGACCTTGCAGGTGGGGCCCAGTTAGAATTTTCTTCAGGTTGAGTAGCCCATCCCGCTCAAAAGGTCCCTGAATAAGGATTGTTGAAGGATGTTGAAAGAACCACCCATGTTTCCAGAGGTGAATTATTCAAACCCCAAAGAATCCCTCTCAACACATGGTTATGATGCTCCCCCACTACTTCTGCTCGTGATCAGAGATGCACATATCGACAGCCACTAAGGGACATGCTCAACTGGTTAAGATCAAACAACTGACAAGCAATATTGAGCAGAATTATTGCTGTAGCCCATCTTTATCCAAACAAAACAACGTACATGATTAAACACTTCCAATCAGTGTTATTATTATTATTATTATTATTATTATTATTATTATTATATTATTATTATTATTATTATTATTACTTTTTTTTCTTCTTTCAAATTTCTTCCATTTCTTGCCGAGTGTCTTCCCGACTCCTAGGGCAAAGAAACTCATAGGTATATTGGTAGGCCATTAAACCAAACTCAGTAGTTCGCTAATTTTTTTTTTTTTTTTTTTAAGTTAAATTAAAATACATGAGCAGCAACAGTTCTCACATCGACAATGCTCTTCTCAATACGTGTGATGTACCAGTTAAGACAATCTTTTGCACTTCTTGCAGGGATGGTAAGCCAGGGATCATTCTCATATAATTTTCGGTTCCCTTCTTGATCATTCCTAGTGCTCCTACGATCACTGGTATTGTAACCGCCTTGAGATGCCACATTTTCTCAATTTCAATGAGTAGGTCTTTATATTTTCTGAGCTTGTCAAACTCTTTCGCTGAGATATTATGATCACAGGGGATGCTCATGTCGATCAATAAGCAAACTTTATTGTTTTGGTCTTTCACAACAATATCTGGTTTATTGGCCTTGATGGTTCGGTCTGTATGTACTGGAAAGTCCCACAGAATGGTTACATTTTCTCCTTCAGTTACAGCCTCAGGGTGGTGATTATACCACTTGTCGGCAGTTTTGATATTGTAATGCCGACTTATTAGCCAGTGGAGATATTGGCCAACTCTGTCATGTCTTAATTTATACTCCACTGGTGCTAAGACTTTACATCCAGAGATTAGGTGGTCCACTGTTTCAATCATGTCGTTGCAGAATCGGCATTTTGGGTCTGCTCCATTTTTCATCACATTGGCCTGGTAGTTCCGGGTTAATAGGCTTTGTCTTGAGCAGCCAGGATGAAACCTTCGCTCTCTGCTTTTAGCCCTGAGCTCCGTAGCCACTGATGGGTTTGCTTCTGGTCAACATCAGCTTGTTTGCTGCGGGTCACATATTTGCCGTGCAGAGGTTTCTCCTCCCACCTATCAGCCAATTGCTCGTGCGCTTTTTTCATTGCCATCATTTTCACCTTCTTTGCAACAATAGTTGCCGTACTTCCCTCGGGTTGTTCAGTTTGGGTATCCTGCACGAGATCAATAGCAAATTTTTTGCTTTCCTTGATGATAGAATGAAGCTTCTTTCGTCTCTCGTGATTTTCCACGAGCTTTAGCATCCAGTCATTCGATATTTCGAGATATTTGGCCAGTCCAATTGTGGTTGTTTTGTAAGCTAGTTCAAATTGGATCAGGCCTCGACCTCCTTGGGCTCTGGAAGGTAAAGGCGATCTACGTCTGCCTTTGGGTGGTGCATCCTATTACAACTCAGCAGCTTGCGTATTTTTTATCTATATTCTTTACTTCACTCATATTCCAGTTCAACACATTGTAGCTATAAGTAACAACTGGAACTGCTAAGGAATTTATAGCTAACACCTTGTTACGTGCATTTAGTTCAGATTTCAGGACTGCACGAACTCTCCTATAACATTCCTTCCTGATTCTTTTCATGCTTGCATGCTGAATACCAGAGCCTTCATTATCCCTAAATATTTGTATGTTTGTTCTTGCTCAAGCTCTCTTATGACTGTGTCAACATCTAACACGACTGAATTTGTGGTCTTCACTTTCCCTTTCTGGAAAGTGGCCTTGGCACACTTCTCAAGTCCAAACTCCATCCCGATGTCATCGCTGAATGCTTTCACGGTGCGCAATAGGCCTTCAAGTTCATTATTGTCTTTACCATAAAGTTTTAAGTCATCCATATAAAATAGATGGCTTATTTTTTTATTGGCAATTTATACCCATACCCTGTTCTGTTTAATTCACTTGTAAGGGGTATTAGGGCTATGCAGAATATTAAAGGTGAAAGTGAGTCACCTTGAAAAATTCCACAGTTGATGTTTATATTTTCTGAGGCAAGTACTCCATTAGAGTGGTATAATTGGAGATTCGTATTCCACAACGACATATTGTGCTTCAGGAAGTTTGAAATCACAGGGGAAATTTTGAAGATGTCCAGCGATCTCAAGATCCATGGATGCGGTATACTGTCGAAGGCCTTTTTATAGTCAAATGCGGTGCTGAGATTTCTGCGCTTGTTGTGACAGTTCTCAAGGATCATACGATTGATTAGCAGTTGATCTTTGCATCCGTAAGAGCCTCGGCGGCACCCTTTTTGTTCAATGGGGAAAATATCGTTCTTCTCCATGAATGCATATGTTTTCTCCGCCAGGATAGATGTTAGGATTTTATACGTGGTGGATAGACAGGTTATAGGCCGATAGTTTTTTGGAAGGTTGGTTTCGTTATTCTTGGGAGTAGGTAAGTAATGCCACTTGCTAACCATTCAGGTGTTTTCTTTGGGTCTCTCATAATTCCATTGAGCAGCTGAACTAGCTTACCGTGTGCGCACGGGAGCGATGCGAGCCAGAAATTCGGCACCCTATCTTTACCGGGGGATTTCCAATTATGGGCCTTCGTGAGTGCCTTTCTTAGGTCTGCTATTGTGATGTCTTCCCATGCTTGTTGTAAATTTTGGTAGGATCCTTCAGTTTGTATAATCCAGTCTGCATTTATGTTGTACGTCTTCTTGTCACTCCAAATCCTTTTCCAAAAGTTTTGAACTTCTTCCATGGGAGGGGGGTCTTTAACGGTTACTTTCTCCTTCCCTATTTCTCTGTAGAATTTTTGGCATTGGATGTGAACAGCTTATTTTGCTTGTAAAACTTGTTTCTCTTCTCAAATCTTCGTATTCTTTGGGCTTTTGCTTGGACTTTTGTTTCAGCGTTTCTTTTATTGATATCAGTTCTTCTCTTGGTGAGGATCCAAATTTTCTCTTCATCTTTCTTCCTGTTCTGGATCTTACATCATTTCCACATATTAGTTCATTTAATATTGATATTTCCCCTCTCATAAATTCAATCTCTTTTTCAATTTTACTTCTCCAGGTTTGATTTCTTCCCAGGTTTTGTTTTCTTTGTTTTTTCGGGGGCATACAGCTGGTTTCAATTGCCCTAGCAGAAGCGTAAATAATTTCATTTAACTCAGTAAAATCAGGTTTTAATTCTCGTATTATTTCATTTGTTACATAGTTGCCAATTTGGATTTGTTTTTTATTTTGGTTTGTATTTGAGAGTTTATGAAGCGGTTCTCTATCATTCATACTTGTATGTCTTACAACTTCAAGCGTATTCAGGATTTTCTGCCTCATTTCTGCTATAGACTCTGTGTTCTTCAGCAAATGCGAGATCTTCAGTTACTGTTGTTTTTTCGTTTTCCTGGCTATCTTTAACAGGTACAATAGAATTTCTTGTATCTTCAGGCCTTTGCGTACTTTGGTCAGATGGCAGTCTTTCAATTAAGCCTCGTGGCGGGCTATACTGTTCATCTGATTCTTCATTTCCTTTGTGTCTTATATTTATGTCATTTTCCGTTGCGTGCTTGATCGCGCTTATTTCACTGTCTGTGAGTCTGTTATTTCTAAGATATCCCTCCTCACATTTGCTAATTTGTTCTCGTCCAAATAGGGCCTACTGTCTTGATTCCGTGTTCTCCATATACTGTAAGAGTTTGCGGTGTGTCTCTCTTGAGATGGCCTACCTAATGCATAGTAATAAGCGTATATTACTTCTTTATACTCTTCTCGGGTCCATTTGTTCCGCTTACATTTTTCTTTCTGTGGTGGTTGTGGTGGTGAACTTGGAGGGCTCGAGTTGGGGGATTTCCCGTTCAAGTGACCATCCATGTCCATATTCGGAGAAGAGTTTGTGCCAGTTGATGACTTATCGATCCCAGGCTGGCTCTTCCCTGGGGGACGCGCTTCCAGAGTAACCATAGGACAAGCGATTTGGTATACTGATTTAGTTTTCCTTTCAGTTTCCAAAAACATTTTGGTGCTACGATAATGTTATCATTTTTTTAGCTTTGATTGGCTCGTGGGGAGACGGCCATCATTGCCGTTACAATTATAATCGTACCATTATAGCAGCCGTAGTCGGCTTATTATTGTTATTATCATCACCATTCCCATCACTATTCATCATATCACCACCATCATCATCATCAATGATATTGTTTTATGTGTAGTCACAGCAGTATCTTATTATTGTTATTTTGTTTTTTTATCATTATCACCATCACAGTAGTGTCTGTCTGTCTCGTTGGCTGGCGTGACTTGTCCTTTTTTTTTTTTTTTTTTAGGTGCGGTCCTATCGGTCAAAAAAAGTTCAGATGTTTACTACTATTAGGCTTAAGAAAAATTAAGGAAGGGCGGTTCTGTATTGTTTGTGAATAGAGAAGTTGTGTTCGACCAGAGAGATCGTAGCATCATCATTTTTTTTTTTTTTCCACGTGCGTTTGTGTTATTGCAATAAAAAGTGTTTGTATATTCCTGTAAGGTAATATTGTGAGGTGAAGTTGACTTTTCTAGAGATGTTTGTATGTCCAGTTAGAAGAACAGGTGTGTTTTTACAATAAAAAGTATATGTTTACATTTATATTTGAATATTCAGGGAGGAAGCAAAGAAAAGTCAGATTTTCATAGAAAGTTTTAGGGTTTTGTAAGTCCACAAAAAGAAAAAAAAGAAAAGCGTGATGTTTAGAGAGAAGAAAAAAAAAAAAGGATGTTTACAGAGGCAATTGTGGGTATCAAAGTTTTTAAGCTGGTCGAATGTATGATTGAAAACTGTAGATATGAATTTGTAAATTTCTTAACTTATTTTGAAGGGCTGTTCTGTATATTTGTGAATAGAGAAGCTGTGTTCGACAGAGAGAATCTTAGCATCATTATTTTTCCATGTGCGTTTGGGTTATTGCAAAAAAAATGTTTGTATATTTCGTGCTTATTTGAAGGCTATTCTGTATTATTGTGAATAGAGAAGCTGTGTTCGACCAGAGAGAATCTTAGCATCATATTTTTTCCATGTGCGTTGTGTTATTGCAATAAAAAGTGTTTGTATATTTCGTGCAAGGTAATATTGTGGAGGTTGAAGTTGACCCCTCTAGAGATGTTTGTATGTCCAGTTAGAGTGTTTTGCCAATAAAGAGTATATGTTTACATTTATATTTGAATATTCTGGGAGGAAGCAAAGAAAAGTCAGATTTTCATAGAAAGTTTTAGGGTTGCAAGTCCACAAAAGAAAAGCGTGAGTTTTTAGAGAGAAGAAAAAAAAGGGTGCTTACAGAGGCAGTTGTGGGTATTAAAGTTTTTAAGGCCGATCGGATGTATGTTTGAAAGCTGCAGATATGTAAATTTGTAAATTTCTTAACCCACTTTGAAGAGAATTTCAAATACTCACGAGGTATTGTAGATGTTCCAGTCTTTGAGAGTTATTTTTCCCCATTGCTAAACTGGCCCATACTAGTGTTTCTATGGCTTTCAGCCACCGAACTGTCAGAGCACTGAGGAACACGTTCAGCCGCTGTCAAGGCTGGCGCTCTTATTATTATTATTATTATTATTATTATTATTATTATTATTATTATTATTATTATTATTATTATTATTATTATTATTATCATCATCATTATTATTATTATTTTAGTTCCTCTGTCAAAGTCCTTTTGACATACATTCTGTGACATTCTCAATAACATTCTGTCCCATGTGTTTCCATTTTGGCTTTCTTTGGTATACTGATTTTTCCAACGTAGTAAAATATATGGAATTATCTGCCTAATTGCCGGAATTAAAACAAGTACATAAATCAAACTGAAACAGTAAGATTCAAATGTATTTAATACACTTATATCACAATACATGGATCAATACAATACAAGAACGAGTTTTAAGGGCTCTGCTAATAGCATTAACCCTGTTGCGTGAATCCTTCGGGTGCAATGCGGTCGGTTTGGGAGAGCCAAAGTGACAAAAGACGAACGACACATTCTAAGAACTTGGTCACTCAACGTCTGTGTCCTATGCGGGTGCAGAAACACGGATGGTGAGACTGACACTGCAGGCCAGAAGGCGAAGCTATTATACTTAGAGAAACATCTTAAGTGTATGTATGTGTGTGAATGTGTGAGCGCACAGGTGTGTGTATCCGTATGTTTATATATGGCCACATATATACATAACATTCATATATAACATTCTTATGCTTCCCTCATGATGTTATATGTATAGCTTAAACCATCCCCAAGCCTAATCAATATCCCAGGAAACTTAGAATGAGAGTGTGTGTGTTATGTAACTATCTAAGGCTGACTATATCTAGAAAAGTGGGGTATGGATATATATATATATATATATATATATATAATATAATATATATATATATTATATATATATTATGTATGTGATTTTTGAAATTCATTTAATTTTTACTAAATCGCAATATGTGTGACTGTGTGTGCACATACGTGTATACATATATATACATATATACACATGTCAATATATGTATAAATACACACATAATATATATATATATATATATATATATATATATATACATACATATATATATGTGTATATATATATATATAATATAATATATATATATATATATATATATACACATATATATATGCATATGTAAACACACACATATATGTATGTACATAATAGATATACATATATCTGTATATTCTATATATGCGTGTGTGTCTGTGTAATATGTGTGTCTGTATATATATATATATATATATATATGTATATATATATAAGTATATATATATGTCTATATACATATATACATGGATATATGCATATATATATATATGCATATATATATGTATATATAATATATGCATATATGCATATATATATATATGCATATATATATATATATATATATATATATATATATATATATATATAATATATATATATATATATATATACACATATATATAAAGTATATCTATACACACAAAAGTATGTCTACCGCCTTCCTATTACTGTATATCATATTGTCTACACATGTATAGTATTTACATTTCTGTTATTCTCTTCTTTCCAGACTGTATTGACTTGTTAAGCGACTGACGTCAGACGAATAATTATGCCGACTACTTTCTGCACCACCACCGCCAC
>NC_043007.1:26434541-26444541 GCF_006345805.1 Octopus sinensis
CAGTGTGTCGTTAGCCAGGTGGAGGAGATGTCATCCTGGGGCTAAAAACAATACTAGCATCGTCCTCTATGGGACCACCATATTTAGTTGGCAAATATACTTTACGATTCCGTTCTGCTACTTCTCGCTCAAATATATTGCTATATATATATATATTATATATATATTATATTATATATTATTTATATTATATTATATATATATATTATTATATTATATTTATATGCTTATAGGTTAAATGAGGCATGCTTGCCCTTACTGCCGAAACAGCTGTCAGATATGATATAATTACATATTATATTTTATATTTTATATTTCTATTTCCTTGTCTAATTATATTTACAGTATATTTTGTATAATGCCTTTACTGTTATGTAATGGTGTATTAAAGTATTGATTGGGTATCATCTGATGGTTGATGTTTGATTGATTTAAGTATGTTTCTCCATTTTCTAATTTTGTAGTTATATATATATATATATATTATATAAAATCCGTTTGTGTGTGTGTCTTCTGGGATCTCGGGCGTCCTCTATCCGATTGCGCTGAAATATGATATGTAGATACCGATGGTATCAGGGCGTGTATAAGTCTTGAAAAAGTTACAAAATTCGATTCCAGGTGAGAATGCGATCGATAACGCCGTGGGAACGTGCATTTACCTCCAGCTAAACCATTTGCATGCATCGTTTTTGTCCTGCTTTTCCTCCATCGACCTGTACATAACTGCACCTTCCATTTTTTTGTTTTGTGTTCGGCCATTGTGACCTATAAAAGAAATTATCATTATTATTATTATTATTATTATTATCATTTTATTATATTTTATTATTATTATTATTATTATTATTTATTATTATTATTATTATCATTCATTATTATTATTATTATTATATTATTATTATTATTATTATATTATAATTTTCGTCATTATTATTATCATCATTATTATCATTATCATTATTATTATTATTATTATCATTATTATATTATTATTATAACTATATATTATTATTATTATATTATTATTATATATTTATTATTATTATTATTATATTATTAGTATAATTTTCATCATATTATTATCATCATTATTATCATTTCATATTATTATTATTATCATTATTAATATCTATTATTATTACTATTATTATTATTAGTGATATTATTATTTTATTATTATTATATTTATTTTCATCATCATCATCATCATCATCATCATCATCATCATTATTATTACATTGTTATTTGTTATTACCATTATTATTATTATTATTGTTGTTGTTGTTGTTGTTGTTATTTTGTTAGTGGTCGCGCTATAAGTTTTTTTTCTTTTTATGTTATTATGTATTATATTTGTCTCTTGTGTTTTTACTTATCTGCATACTAGTGGTTTTGCTGCATGCATTTAATCGTATATCAAACCCTAACCAGCACCAGCACCACCACCGTCACCAATACCAACACCACCACCACCACCACCACCATATTTACATACTTCATCTGATAAGCTTGAGAAAACTCAGAAACGGCATCAGCATAAATATAAATTGAAATACATAGACATTTAAATATGTAGTATATATATATATATATTATATATATATATAGATATATATATATATGCATGTACATATACATATTACAATAGACATATATATATATATATATATATATATATATATATAGATATATATATATATATATATATATACTATATATATACATATATAATCTATGTACTTTGTGGCATCGCTCTAACTAAAACTCGTAGAGTGAAATAGTAAGAACAATGCTGCAACAAATAACAGACACGTCAACAAATAATATCAACAACACAAAATGATAGTTCGCAACAACAAAATCTCTGACAATGTCGGTAACAAACAGCTGCCACCATCATCAGAAAACAACAAAAGCAATAGAGTATAGTTATTATTCACGCTACACTATTCCCTAAGTAGGACATGTTGTGCATCGATAAAAAAATTAGACGAGAAAAGTTTTAGCATTTCAAATACATGCAAGAAACGTATATATATGAACTTCGTGTATTTGTTTGCACATATGTATGTATGTATGTATGTATGTATGTATGTATGTATGTATGTATGTATGTATGTATGTATGTATGTATGTATGTATACGTACGTATGTATGTATGTATGTATGTATGAAAGTTTTTATGTATGTATGTTTATATGTATGTATGTATGTATGTGTGCATGTATGAATATATATGTACACATATATATACATATATGTATAATATGTAATATATTTATGAAGAATATATATATATATTCATGTATATATCATATATGTATATAAATACACACACATGTATATATTACACACACATATACATATGTTTATCTATAATGATATATATGTTATATCAGTGTGTCTGTGTATGTGCTTGCAAAAATATATGCACACACACACACACACACATATATATATATATAATTATATACATATCTATATATGTGTGTGAGTGTTTGTGTGTGTTTGTGTGTACATATTTGTAATTATGTATGTATATATCTACCTGTCTGTCTGTCTATCTATCTATATATATATATCTGAGTGTATGTGCGTATGTTGTGCATATATATAATATATATATGTATATATATAAAATAACAAAATAATAAATAAAACATATGCATATATACATACATATATGTACATACCTACATCTATATGTTTATATACATGCTTATATGGGTACAGGACACCAAATTTATATATATATATATATATATATATATGTGTGTGTGTGTATATTGATATACATATAAACATATATATATATATATATATATATATATATATCAGTTGTGTGCGTGGGTGTGTATATATATATGTGTGTATATTAGGCGCGTATACTCTAATAACATTTAAGACAAATTCGTTTCGCTAAATCACTATTTGAATTCTCAATCTCCTAGTTTGTTCCAGTAATCAGTACAACCCAATTTTCAAACACAACCGTTTGTGATTCATCCATGCCCTTGGGAAATTGTAGTGAAATATTGCGTTAATTTACACAATGTTTTACTAAGCATTCAGAATTGGAAATATTTGCTTTCTCTTTGCCATCAAAGATATTCTAGAATAGTATTCGCTTTAGTTTATTTTCTGTATGTAGTAATTCCCTTAGAACGCATTTTAAAAAAAAGATGCGAGCATGGATGCCTGCATTTTTCTGTGAATGTGTGTGATGTGGTTGAATTTATTAATATGTTTTGTGAGGTACGTTTGCTTGAATATATACGTAGATGTGTTCGCAGAGACACACGCACTCACACACACAAAGACACACACAAAGACACACGTAGAGACAAATACACGCAGTTGTATATGATGGACTATTTATCAGTTTGTTTGTCAATTACACACAGATCTCTCTTTTCTTTCTCTCACTCTTCAACAATCTATCTATCTATCTATCTATCTATCTATCTATCTATCTATCTGTCTGTCTGTCTGTCTGTCTGTCTGTCTGTCTGTCTGTCCGTCTATCTTTCTCGCGCGCTCTCTCTAAATATATATATATACACACATACATGTGTATATACATATATATATATATATATATATGTGTGTGTGTGTGTATACACGTACATATATATTCATATATATATGTATATATGTATATATATATATAAGAAATACTAAATTTCCATATCTCTCGTAGAGACATGTACGGTGGTGGGGCGATAGAATGGTTGTATACTGTCAATCTAACACGAACGTGACAGTACGGGGGTACACCACCGCTGTATAGCCCTAGGAAGCATCGACGCCTCCTGATGGCTTTGACACATTTTTCCCTGTGTGCTTATATACATTTACGAAAGGGAGACAAACACCCCCGGCCGCCGGAGTTGCATCTAGGGACACGTGTTTCAGGATCATTGTCCTTCATCGGCCTAGAGTAGCAGATACCGGTCAGCTGGCGATATTTGTCTCGACTTCGTATTGAATATATATCTATAATTCAGTGAAGTCTATTCACTGATTATCAAAATAAGAAATACTAAATTTCTAAATCTCTCGTAGAGACATGTACGGTGGTGGGGCGATAGAATGGTTGTATACTGTCAATCTATACTGTCAATGGTTGTATACTGTCAATCCTAGGGCTATACAGCGGCCGTGTACCCCCCTACTGTCACGTTCGTGTTAGATTGACAGTATACAACCATTCTATATATATATATATATATATATAACATACATACATACTTACATACATAAATACATACATTCATACATACATATTACATACTTATATATATATGTTCGTATGTATGTTTCTATCTTTCTATCTATCTTGCTATACGTAATGTTGCTGTTTGTTCCTTCTCGAGCCATGCCTGGCTCATAAGGTCCGGTTTCCCAGTTTCCTTGGCGTATAGGGTCCCTACCTGGGCGGGACGCCGGTCTGTCGCAGGTGAGCTGCAAGATGCAGGAGGAAAGAGCGAGAGAATCTTGTGGTGAAGGAGTCGGCTGAAGTTCGCCATTACCTTCTGCCGGGGCCGCGTGGAGCTTAGGTGTTTCACTCATAAACACGCACATCGCCCGGTTTGAGATTCGAATCCGCGATCCCTCGACCGCGCGTCCGCTGCTCTAACCACTAGGCCATGATATGTAACATAGGTTTATATAAATGCTCACTAGTTGTTGCCTGCAATCCTACAAGTTTTGCACATTAGCAACAGGACTCTTAGCTTCTGTGTGACAGTAGACTTAAAGACACATTTACTAAAGAAACGTTACACATATATGTGTGTATATTTGCGTATCTGTGTGTGTGTGTGTGTGTGTGTGTGTGTGTGTGTGTGTGTGTGTGTGTGTGTGTGTGTGTTTGTGTGTTTATGTTTCCATATACGTACATAAAATTTAATGACTGAATGTATTAATTATTTGATTAAGTGAAAATACCTGCTAACACAGTCTGTGACTTTATCGGTGATAATGTTCACACTGTACATTCTTCACATTGCCTCATGGCCTTCTAAATCAACGATCGTTGCTGAGAGAATAGTTGTGGGTTTCTGTTCTGCTATTAATATGAAGCTTGTGCGTATACGTATGAGGGTATATATATATATACGAGGGGCTTCATTCAGTTTCTCCGACAGGTTTGCTTCAGTTTCAGTCTACCAGATTCGATCACAAGATTTGGCCGACCCGAAGCTATAGTTGAAGACATTTTCCCCTAAGTTGCCATATAAGGGCAATGAACCTGGAACCTCGTACTTGGGAAGCAAGCTTCTTACCACATATCCACGCCTGTTTTTCACAAGTTTGTGATAACCGTTGGCCGCAAACCTTTTTCAGGAAGACCTAACGATTTTGTTTTTAGATGTATTAATTTCCTTTTTTTGTTAGGGCAGAATTTGAACTCAGAATGCGCAAAAGTAGGGACAGATACTGCAAGACATCCCATCCGACAATCTAATAATTCTGCCATTCTTCTATCCTGGACTGCCCGACCTCATCTTTTTTACTGAAGTAGATCCCGAAATGATAACAGGGAAATTTTCACCCTGCTGAGATTTGAACTCTGGACACAGAAAGTCAGAATGAATACTGCGAGATATTCTATTATGCACTCTAACCAATCTGCCAGTTCACCGCTTTATTAATATACTCTATAAGTGAAATATTGATTTTTGTGTGATAGATTCGATCTGCCGCGCGTTTTAACATTACCATCGCTTGACCCTTGGGTGTCTTTAGTCGAGTCTACGCTTTTTGAATCACTCGTGCCTGGTCTCCCGAAAGGGATTAGCATTATTCCTTCCTCCCGCTTCTGTTGAAGGCTCTGAAATAGGTCATGGTCACTGCCTATCTTCTCTGACTCAGCCATCAAAGAATAAAAATAAACGAAAATAAAGATAACAAAACGTGTAAATGATTTCGAATTCGATAACAGAATTATTTCTTTAAAAAAAGACTAAAAAACAAATTGAGAGAGATTAGATAGATAGATAGATAGATAGATAGATAGATAGATAGATAGATAGATAGATAGATAGATAGATAAGTAGACTGATAGACAGGCAGATAGATATGTAAATAGACAGACAGACATATAGATAGATAGAAGGACAGAGAGACAGACAAACAGATAGATAGATAAATAGATAGATAGACGGATGGATGGATAGATAGATAGATAGATAGATAGATAGATAGATAGATAGATAGATAGATAGATGAATAGATGGAGAGATAGATAGACAGACAGAATGAAGGTATAAAGAAATAGAAAAAATGAAACGGGAAAAAAGGACTTTTAAATGTGGGTGGTCATTATAAACCTCGGAGTTATTGAGAATAATTATATGTATCAGAGGTTGAAGCAATCAACAATGACAGCTTCTCACACCATTAACCGACTGCAACATCTGTATTTTCCATTTCATTTGCACGACATAAATGAAATTCACGAAATAATATTAAATCTTTCTTATTTATTTATATATTTATTTATTTATTTATTTAAGAATTTTTTTCTTTCACTATTTATTTCACAACACGTGTAATTATAGCGCTGCTTGTCAGATACAAGGCCACAGATATCAGGGAGGGAAAAATATATTCGCCTATATCGATCTCCGATATTAAACTAATACCTATTTTATCGATTCCATGTTTGGCGGTCGATCGGCAAAGTCGTTAGTGCGTTAGATAAAATGCGTTTACGATATTTGTTCCGGTTCTCTGCATTCCTAGTTCAAATCCCGTTGAGGTCAACTGTACTTTTCGTCCTTTCAAAGGTCTACAAAGAAAATACCAGCCGAGTGAAGGCGCAACTGTATCTCGTTCCAGCTGTCACAGTCAGGAGGTAGTGCCAGGATGTGTATGTCCTCTCGCTATCATATACGCACCTGAGACAATTAGGAGAAACAAGGCACCTATTGCTAAATAATCTACGATTATTTGTGATAATCCTTGAGATTATTTCGTCAAATCTATCGGGATGGAAATCAATGAAACATGTAAATATAATAAAACACACACACAAAAAAAACCCCAGAAAACTGGCATGTATCTAAAGATGCTTAGCACGGCTACCCTTAACAACTTCCAGAGATCCATAGTCCGGCAGTGCTATCTGACGTAGGGCGAAGGATACGTCGGAAGTGCATGGAAATGCCATGAGCTTGACTTATTTGGTATTTATGAAAAGCTTTAAAACTGTTGTGTTCCTTTCTGTGTCCAAACTTTGCTATGGAATTTATCAAACAGCATTTTTTATTTTTCGCGACTTGGAAAGATTTAGCCAGGAAAACAGGTAGTTACTCTCGGTTTGACGAATATGGAGAAATAAATTTTTATAACGAACAGCGTAGAAGTCATTACATTCTTATCCCAAGACTTCATCAATCATTTGAGGTTCAATTAAGAGAGAAAGATAAAGTTGAAGAAGAATTCGAGGCATTGCAGTAAATTTTTTTAAAGGAAAGTGAGAAAGGAAAGTAGGACACGAGTCGTTTCTACTCTAGGCACAAGGCAGGAAATTTTGTGATAGGGCGAGGGGCCAGTCGATTAGATCGACCCAAGTACGTAACTTGTACTTAAATCGGGGTCGATAAAATAAAGCATTTGACTGATAATTTAGCAGTCAAATACTGACCGCGATGTAAATGATTTGAATTACCCCATCCTTAAAAGTATTGACATTTACGGAAATATAAAACGAACGTTATCAATATTAGAACGATGTAAAGAGGCGAACAGGCAGAATCGTTAGCACCCCGGGTAAAATACTTAGCGGTACTTCATCTGCCGTTACGTTCTGAGTTCAAATTCCGCCGAGGTCGACTTTGCCTTTCATCCTTTCGGGATCGATTAAATAAATACCAGTTACGCACTGGGGTTGATATAATCGACTTAATATGTTTGTCTGTCCTTGTTTGTCCTCTCTGTGTTTAGCCCATTGTGGGTAATAAAGAAATAGGTACTTCGTCCGTCTTTACGTTTTCAGTTCAGATTCTGTCGTGATCGACTTTGCCTTTTTTCTTTTGGGAGTTCGATAAAATAAGTACCACTGGAGTACTGTGGTCGATGTAATCGACTGACCCCTCCTATCGAACTTGCTAGCTATGTTCCAAAATTTGAAGCCAATATTAGAGGGGTGAAAGTTTGCGATCTAGCGGAATCTTTCCAGCTTCAAGCAAAACGTTTAGCGGCACTTGTTTCGACTTTACGTTCTGAGTCCAAATATAGGGGGATCGAATTTGCCTTTCACTTTTTCGCCATCGAAGAAATAAGCCCCAGTAGCACTGGGCTCAATGAAATCGGCTTAACCATTTCCCCCAAAATTCCTCGCATTATGTCAAAATTTGAAACTGATGTTAAAGCAGTGAACTAACAGATTGTCGGAAAAGTTAATCTGCAGTATTTGTTCAGTCCCTTTAATTTCTGAGTTCAGTTCTCGCTGGGGTCAACTTTACTCTTCATGGTTTCGAGTTGGTAAAATAAATTACTATTAAAGTAGTGGAGTCTACGGCATTAACTTTCTCCGCTCCTCCTACCAGGATCACTGGCCTTGTGCCAAAATGTTAAGCTATTATTTCATAGAAACATTGAGGTTCACATTTAAGTACCAAGGAGATACTTAAAAATAAAAAATCCCAATGATTGGTCTGTTATTATTTTCATTAGTCTGGTTTATTTGAATGTTTGGAACAAATCCCCATTTCTAGTATAGCAGACACCTAATAGGGCAGAACAGACGATGCTTGTTCACACAGCATATCAGGGATATTTTCTGGCATTGATTTCCGATATATAAAATCAACAACGATAGGAGAAAAAAAAAACAACACGTATCAACATAAGGACAAAAACAACAACGAAAACAACAGAAAAGAACAGCATTAAAATCAATAAGGGCAACAACAACAACAACAATAACAACAACAAGGAAAGCAACAGAAGTAATAACAGAAAATCGATAAGGGAAAATATGATCATCTTTCTTTCATATAACAATATAACAAACCAATGTACCACACATACATTCGAAGGAAAGACAGACGCAGCCCAATAGTTTATGAATGATATTAATTTCTTTGAAATGATGTTGCTTTCAGCCAAAGAAAACATGACCACCAAAATAAAAAAAGAAGAAAAAAGGCGTAGGAGTGGCTGTGTGGTAAGTAGGTTGCTTACGAACCACATGGTTCCGGATTCAGTCCCCTTGCGTGGCACCTTGGGTAGGTCTCTTCTACTATAGCTTCGGCCCAACCAAATCTTTGTGAGTCGATTTGATTGACGGAAACTGAAGGAAGCCCGTTGTATATATGTATATATATATATATATTTATATATATATATATATATCACGTGATCACGTGACCGACCAGACCATCAGATATTGTTACACATCGCTGGTCACGATGCGTTCGCATTGTTTTAGCCTTCGAATGACGCCACCCCGCTGGCTAAGCGAGCAGGCCTTATATATATATATATATATATATATATATATATGTATGTATGTATGTATGTATGTATGTATGTATGTATGTATGTATATGTGTATATGTTTGTGTGTTTGTATTTGTCCCTCCAACATCGCTTGACAACCGATGCTGGTGTGTTTACATAACCGTAACTTAGCGGTTCGGCAAAAGAGATCCGATAGAATAAGTTCTAGGCTTACAAAGAATAAGTCCTGGAGTCGAATTGCTCGACTAAATGCGGTGCTCCAGCATGGCCACAGTCACATGACTGAAACAAGTAAGAGAGTAAAAGAGTATCATTCCTTATAATGATATATTTTGCACAGACAAAAAAGGCACTGCATCATTCTAAGCGTAGCCTTCAATGATGTGTGTAAACTTCTAGCTATATAAACAACATGGCGTGGTGGCAGCCACCCGCAGCGTGATGTTAAAATGGCAACGTATATGTGACGTTAAAGGAACAGCGTGATTGTCACCAGCGTATCTCCACGTACAGACGATTCCAG
>NC_043007.1:26449541-26459541 GCF_006345805.1 Octopus sinensis
TAGCAATTGATTCCTAGCAAAAATGCCGAAATGCATTTGATGCTTTCGCTGGCCGCTGCTGCAACTAATCTAAATTTCTGATATTTATTATGTTTTTAAAACAGGATATTCTAAAGCGATGTCATCTCAGGACAAATACCGCAGTGACAGGTCTATTGACAATGTTTATTCGATACCATGTATAATGCATACATCATATATAAATTTAATACCACCTCAATATCGTATTCAGGATTTTTGTACAGCTCGGCGGCTATACGCATCATCAGTTAATGCTTTATTCACAGTTACCTATATTAAAGTTGACTCTCGTCAACGTAATCACTAAGCGAATGAGTGGCAGATATTTACTAAAGATTAGAGGGTAAAATACTTCACAGTATCTTCGTATTTTGTTTTTCTGTAAATTTCAACTAAATACATATGTATGTATGTATGTATGTATGTATGTATGTATGTATGTTTGTGTGATTGTGTTTGTCCCCCCGCCTACCATCGCTTGAAAACCAATGCTGGT
The DNA here is from genome assembly GCF_006345805.1 of Octopus sinensis. NCBI lineage: Eukaryota > Metazoa > Mollusca > Cephalopoda > Octopoda > Octopodidae > Octopus > Octopus sinensis. The sequence continues at coordinate 26,450,059 of NC_043007.1, forward strand.
GTGTTTACGTCCCCGTAAGCAAGCGGTTAGGCAAAAGAGACTGATGGAATAAGTACTAGGATTACAAAAATAACTCCTGGGGTCGATTTGCTCGACAAAAGGCGGTCAAATGACTGAAACAAGTAAAAGAATAAAAACAAAAACCAAAAAGAATAAACAAACACATAAAAACATTACTAAGACATTGGACAACTCGAGAATGCTTTAGCAAAAGTGAAGTTTACCAAGTGCCATGCCGTGGGGGCGAACCTGAAACGACGTTGGTGAAAAGCAAATGTTTTAATAATGCCGCTGCACCCGCAGCATTAAACTGGATAATATTCTATTATATCATATTATCGCTCATTACAGTTATATTAGAGTTATAACTCTACCGTAAAATTGCTCCTCACCAAATTCATTAAATTAAATTTCAATTTTACATTTTCCATATAATTATGAAGTTTTCGACTTTTCTTTATTATTTGTTTCGTTTTTTGAATTGTTTCTTAAACTGCACTTCTTTCTCAGCGTCTAAGAGAGCATATCTGAGAGAGAGAGAGAGAGAGAGAGAGAGAGAGAGAGAGAGAGGTGGATATTCTTTTGTACATTAGGCAGAAATTGTAAGACAGGGAAATATACATTAGAAAATTGTTAAAATTGTTAAATTTTTTCACATCTAAAATGCGTTTTTGATTAAATTCCAGAATTTAATATCTTCTTTAACCATCAATAAAAAAGATATTTTATTTCTAACTTAGAAATATCAAAATTAACTATAAATTGGTTATTTTTCAAAATTGGCTTGATCGAATTCAGCTATAGTTTAATCATCCTACCCTTGAAATAATACAGATGAGATTGTAATCTGCGAAACTAATCGAGTCGATGTCAATTCCTAACAAGCAGGGAAATCACGTTTTAGGCGAGGTTCTATGGTTTTCTAATTAGAGATTACTGCTCACGATTGTCTATCTATCTATCTAGCTATCTGTCTATCTATCTATCTGTCTGTCTGTCTGTCTGTCTGTCTATCTATCTATCTATCTATCTATCTATCTATCTATCTATCTATCTATTTATCTACCTATCTATCTATCTATCTATCTATCTATCTATCTATCTATCTATCTATCTATCTATCTGTCTGTCTGTCTATCTATCTATCTATCTATCTATCTATCTATCTATCTCACGGAAGATTGGCAAATAGCCACAGGGGGGAGAAGAAAAAGGGGAAAAAAAGAAAAGAAAAAATAACAAACAAAGCGGGAAGATACACCACTCCCGAAACAAAAACATCCACAGAAAACACACACATCAACACAAACACACCATCATCAAACCCCCCAAAAATGTTGACAGCCATAAACACAAACAACCACGACCTAATGGAACACATTAGGTCAAACACTAACATTACTGAAAACGACATAAAAACAAGTAACCACCCACACACAACACCACCACAACACATTAAAATAATACACGTGACACAGAACACATACAGCACCCTGAAATCTCTTTACCCTGACGCAGTAGGGAGATTTCAAAAGTACTCATCGAAAAAACTGTATAAAAGCCTCATAGAAGAAGACCGTGAGGTGAAAGACAAAGAACTTTCGAAAAACAAGTAACCTTTTCTCTCTCCTCTTCCTTTTTTGCACTTTTATCGGAACATGCTCAGAATAGGTAGTATAAATGTACGTGGCTTGGGGTCGCCTTGGAAACAAGGCTACCTGTTAAATGACATCAAGTCACTAAATCTGAATATCATAGCCATCAGTGAGACCAGACTCCACAGCTTGCGGGCACTCCAGCACATTTTCGGTACACATTTCAACATTTATTTTTCTCCGTGTCTACCGAGAATGGGCGGAGGTGGCACCGCGGTGCTTATCCGGAAGAGTCTGGATCTCAAAGTAAGAGCAAATTTCCTAGACCCGGAGGGTAGGCTGGTCGTTTTGGATGTCGATGGCAGCAATGAGTGTGCTTTTCGACTGATAGCAGTTTATGCTCCGTCCTTAACAGGCCGACCAGATTTCTTTCGACGTCTAGAGTCTTTCATGGGAACGTCTTCTGTAGGACAATAGATAAAAATAGTGTAGGTTGTCCACAATTTCATATAGTCAGTTACACAGATCACAAGTTTGTGACTTGTACACTTGACTTAGATAAGACACATAGGCAGGGTCCTGGTTACTGGAAACTGAACGCGTCTTTTACAGCACGACAGGTTTACAGGGACCGGATCAGCACATTAGTTAAGAGAGCTTTGACGGGTACCATCATCAACAACAGATGGTGGTATGCCCTAAAAAAAGCGATTAAAGCAGAATCAGTCAGATACAGCAGAGCCCTAGCATTAGACCGAAATAGAATAGAGGGAGAATTAGTTAAGGTTTTAGAAGAGGCACTTAGAACTGGCATCGCGTCCAACGTACTGGCGGCGAGATTGGCCCTCGACCAACACCTCACCGCCAAACACGAGGGATGCGTTGTCAGAGCTAGGATGCGTGCTCTGAGGAACGAAGGAGTTGGAGCCGCCCAAGAGGCCCGAGTGGTGGAGACGCAACGAGGCAACAGAGCCACCATCAAGTCTCTTATAGATGAACAGGGGCGCGAATTGCTCGAGCCTAAAAGGATGTGTGGGGTTTTTCAACAACACTTCACCCAACTGTTGGGACAAGTGGTGAGTCAGAAAGCAGAGTGGACTTTAGTGCCTACCTGCATGCCTTGCCACGACTCTCAGCAAGGGAGGTGGAGTCTTGTGAAAAGCCTATACACAGCTGCGGACGTACAGGATGCGATGGTAGGCTGCGCGAGAGACAAGTCACCAGGCTTGGATGGTCTGCCCTACGAATTTTATTTTCATATGCCAGACTTGTTTGGAGGCGTCTTGGCAGCTGTCTACTGCAACTGGCAGCAGAACGGGAGTATTCCTGCGTTTGTAAAGCGAGGAGCAGTGGCACTGATCAAGAAAGACCCAAACAAGGGGGACGTCATAGATAATTTCAGGCCCATCACTCTGCTCAACGCAGATTTGAAAATTTTGGCCAAGGTGTTAGCCGAGAGGTTGGCGCTTGTCATCAAGAAACTAATCGACAAGGCGCAAACATGCGCCGTGCCGGGTAGAAGTATTCATGACAACCTCCATCTGATGCGCTACATCATAGACAGGGTAGTTAAAAATCCTGGCATGGGTTGGGCGCTGATCAATTTGGATCAATCAAAAGCCTTCGATAGGGTAGACCATCACTACTTGAAGGCTGTCCTCAAAGCGGCTGGTTTCGGTCCAGTTTTCCGCGGTTGGATCGCTGCCTTATACAGCGTATCCGCTCAGTAGTTCGCGTAAATGGTCATCTATCCAGACCTTTTAACATCATGCGTTCGGTTCGTCAGGATGCCCCCTCTCATCGCTGCTGTATGTACTGACTCTTGAGCCACTACTGCGAAACTGGCGACGCTGAGGGGCATCCCACGAGAGCTGGGATGCGGGAGGAGCGTGTCTGCATACGCGGATGACGTCACCGTCATAGTGTCGAGCTACGAGCACATCGAGCTGGTCGGCGAGACACTGAAAGAATACGAAGCGGTAACGGGAGCAAAAATTAACCGGGAAAAGTCAGTGGGCTTGCGGCTCGGCACCTGGAAAGCAAGCCCATGCCGTCCAACAGCGTCTCCATCGTGGGACGCTGGACGGACGGACCGGTTAAATTGCTCGGGGTCTGGTTCGGTCCGGACCTCCAAATGGAGAAGAACTGGGGCGAGATAACGACTAGGGTGGCTACTCTCACCCAGAAATGGACTGAGAGAAAGCTATCCTAAAGGTCGGGCGGAGGTGGCGAACGCGTACATCGCATCCGTCATCGAGTATCGTCTGACCGTCGTGCCTTGTCCCGACCCTACCATCACCAAACTGGAACGCATACTCTTCCGCTTCTTGTGGAAAGGAAACGTTCCGATGGTTAGGCGATCCATTTGCTGCCAACACCCGCTAAATGGAGGGCTGGGCATGCCGTGGTTGATGATGCGCAGACATGCGCTGAGACTGCGACATCTCCGGCGCTTCATAGACAACGGTGAACAGGGGTGGTCGCCTTTTGTGCGGCGCGCTTTCCCGCAGCTCGTCTCCTTGGACGAACTACAGTCATGGATCAAGCAGAGACCGAGGCTAGGCGAATGGCACCGCGAGTGTCGCGTTGCTCTCAAGCAACTCTGCCGTCCGGGATCGAACTTGTGCGACTCCATCACAACAAAGGCATTCTATAGAGGATTAGTGGAGGGGAGGTGCGACGACGAACTCGGGCAGAGTCTGGGCGTCGACGAGGAACACCTGACCCGCCTGTTCAGGACAACTTTCGGGCCGGGACTATGAACAATCACCAGAGATCCCTGGCCTGGCAGTGCTATCGAGAAGCATTACCTGTTCGGATAAGCTCTACAGACACGGTTCCAGACCACTGGACCGACTTGCCCGAGATGCGGTCAGAGCGACGAAACCGTTCTGCACGCACTCGTGCAATGTCCAACCATTTCCGACCTGTGGGCTTATGCCGAACGGCTGCTGTCACGTGTGGGACGAATCCGCCTATCGGCCGAGTCTATCGTGAGAATTGCTCCGCCCCCTTCCCTCAACCGGGAAGGCAAGGCAGTTTTCATCGTACTGGTGGCCATGGTGAAAGAATGTGTGTGGTGGACTCGAGCGAAAGGATTAGAGACAAACACTTACCTCTCTGGCCAATCGCTCATCAACTTTTTCAAGTACCACTTGAAAAGGAAGGTGAGAATGGAGAGGGAAGTTTTGTCTCGCGAAAGATTCAAAAAAGATGGGTGAATGTTGCAAAGATGGTGCGTGCTAGTAACGAAACCATTTTGAGCATGATCCTGTAGATCGTAAAAAAGAAAGAAAGAGAGCATTTTTGACCTCATGTGTTTATTTCCTCCCTGACTGGGGTTCCCGTGGTCTTTTCTGTAGGCTTTTCTTCCCACGGATGAACCCAATCTTGTTATATCAATGTTTACACCATTATTTCTGTGATACACGATTTTCTTTTTTTTTCCTTTTTCCTCCTCTCGATCCCTTTTGATCGCAATCTTACATTTTTTATTTTTTTTTCCACCTCGAAAAGAAAAGCTCTGCATTTGTATTTGTCCCCTCTGTATTCAGCCCTGTGTGGCTAATAAAAGAAAGTTATCTATCTATCTATCTATTATCTATCTCTATCTATCTATCTATCTATCTATCTATCTATCTATTATCTATCTATCTATCTTCTATCTATTATCTATCTATCTATCTATCTATCTATCTATCTATCTATCTTCTATCTATCTATCTATCTATTATCTATCTATCTATCTATCTATCTATCTATCTATCTATCTATCTATCTATCTATCTATATATCTATCTATCTATCTATCTATACACTTTTAATCTTTTACTTGTTTCAGTCATTCGACTGTGGCTATGCTGGAGCACCACCTTTAATCGAGCAAATCAACCCCAGAACTTATTCTTTGTTAGCCTTGTACTTATTCTATCGGTCCCTTTCGCCGAACCGCTAAGTAATGGGGACGTAAACACACCAGCATCGGTTGTCAAGCGATGTTGGGTGGACAAACACAGACACACAAACATATATACAGACACACACACACGCACACACACGCACATACACACACACACACATTTATGCCCCCTTTTCTAGCCTAGCCAGGCTCATGGGCCCGGTTTCCCGGTTTCTATGGCTTATGTGTTCCCCCCAGCTGGACGGGACGCCAGTCCATCGCAGCGTTACTCAAGAAACAGGAAGAAAGAGTGAGAGAAAGTTGGGGCGAAGGAGTACGACAGGGGTCGGCCTCCCCCTTGCAGGAGCCTCGTGGTGTTTTCGCTCAATAGACACAACGCTAGTCTGCTGCCCTAACCACTGGGCCATTGCGCCCAGTGGTTAGGTCACAATGATACCATTTAAAATAGACGGTAATATTAACCATCAGAGGTCGATAAAATACTAAATACCAGATATATACTAGACACTATGCATCGACTGTAGACTCGCAAACAAATATCGTTTTTTCGCGCCAAAGCAAACAATACAATCCTTATTTTTGTTATCCTTTTGCTTTATTACGTTTTTGTTGTTTTTTGTCTGCATTAAGAACATTGTAGAATATTATAAGTGAGAACGTCTACAGCATGGTTGGGTATCATCGAACTGTAAAATTCCCAAAGTAAAATTCCTCGAAGGACCCTGAATTTAGCGGGTAGGAACTGATATTGGAAAGATAAAGAATCTAACTATGTCACTTTTACTTGCTTCACGCATTCTTTCCATTTTGAATTTATAGCTTCATTCCCGTTTAAGGAGCAGTTAGTGTCAGTTACTCCGTCAAGATCACACTGAAACAAAACACTTCCAATCTTAGGCAATTTATTCACTTAGCTTCAACAACATTACATAAGGTTTCTTCAAGTAACCTGAGACGTAGTCATTACAGTCATCAATTTGCTAAACAAACTGAACAATATTTATATTTAGACGACACCAGCCATTTTACGATCTTAAATATTTACTTTTGACAGAACAAGGCAGAATAGCTAACGGGTTTACTTAGCAATCATGAAATCAGAATTACAAATGTTCAGTGTAGCATCTTATGCAGTGGCTTTCGTCATAGCCTCGGGTCGATATAAGGTTTGAGAGTAAAACTGGTCTTAAAGAAATTGCAGGAATGTCCTTCAAAAAGCGAACTTTGGCGTACGTTACGCCATGTTAATTCCGACTGAGAACTACATGATGGCGACAGTGTAGTGTGTTTTTTCAGTATTTATATTTTGTACTAGCAGTATCGCCCGGCGTTGCTCGGGTTTGTAAGGGAAATAACTATATAAGCATTTTTAGAGAGTTACTTCCCTTATATAAAACCGAGCGAAAAATGGATTAAAAATGGGGGAAAATGATGGTAATTTTTTTTTAAAATCGTACACTCATTGTAGACGCGCGCTTAATACCCAGAAGGGCTCGATATGAATCGCAAAATGTGGGAGTAGTTAGGAATCTAAATCGGAGTAGACAGACACACACACAACTATAGTTTTATATATATAGATATGCTACAGTTAAGTGTTGAGTAAATTTTACATTCCTTAACATTGGTGGAGTACATTCACCAGGTCTAACAAACTAGCAAGCTCGCTTGCTGTGCTGCGCTGCGGAAACATGTATAGAAGTGATTTGTTTCTGGCAGATCTGAAAATGGTGTGAGAAAATCAGAAAAAAATTTGCAACGTTCAGACCTATGCGTGTGGTTTGTCAAATGTCTCTCAGCAACGCGAAATGCAAGCTCTCAGTAAGAAAATTAACATCACAGTGTTGCTACGTGTATTGTGTGGTTACATCCAAAGCAGTCCAATGCTTCTGTATGTCTATACTTTGAATTTACAGACAAGAAAAGACAAAGACAGGTATAGGAACAACAAGCAGGGGTATTAGTTTAACGCTCGGGAAGAATGGTAAAGTCTATTATGTTTCGAGCCTACGCTCTCCGACAGAAATGACTAAGAGGGAAATAACGGGTTATATATAGTTATAGGTGTGTGTGTAACAAATAAATAATAGAAAATAAATAACATATGGCGGTTGATGTACTAGAAATAATATAACCAAGAAGAGACAATATAAGAAGTAATATATTACATATGTAAAGGGCGACGAGCAAGCATAATTATAAATATACTGAGAAAAATTATTAGAGGTATTTCGTCTATCTTTACATTCTGATTTCAAATTGCTTCGAAGCCCACTTCGCATTTTCATTCTTTCGGGATTGATAAAATATATATCAGTGGGTTAGGGCTAGGGTTAGAGTTAGGGTTAGGGTTAGAATTAGGGTTAGAATTAGGGTTAGGGTTAGGCTTAGGGTTAAGGTTAGGGTTAGAATTAGGGTTAGAATTAGGGTTAGGGTTAGGCTTAGGGTTAGGCTTAGGGTTAGGGTTAGGGTTAGGCTAGAGTTAGAGTTAGGGTTAGGGTTAGGGTTAAGGTTAGGGTTAGGGTTAGGTTTAGGGTTAGGATTAGGGTTAGAGTTAGGGTTAGAGTTAGAGTTAGAGTTAGGGTTAGGGTCAGGGATAGGGTTAGGGTTAGGGTTAGAGTTAGGGTTATGGTTAGGGTTAGGGTTAGAGTTAGAGTGAGGGTTAGGGTTTGAGTTAGGGTTAGGGTTAGGGTTGGGGTTAGGGTTAGGGGTAGGGTTAGGCTTGGGGTTAGGGTTAGGTTTACGGTAAGGGTTAGGTATGGGATAGGGTTAGAGTCAGAGTCAGGGTTAGGGTCAGGGTTAGTGTAAGGGTTAAGTTTGGGGTTAGGTTTAGAGTTAGAGTTAGGGTTAGGGTTAGAGTTAGGTGTTAGCGTTAGGGTTAGGGTTAGAGTTAGGGTTCGGGTTTGGGTTAGGGTTAGGGTTAGAGTTAGGGTTAGGGTTAGGGTTAGGATTAGGGTTAGAGTTAGGGTTAGGGTTAGAGTTAGGGTTAGGGTTAGAGTTAGGGTTAGAGTTAGGGTTAGGGTTAGAGTTAGGGATAGGGTTAGATTTAGGGTTAAGGTTAGGGTTACGGTTAGGGTTAGAGTTAGAGTTAGGGTTAGGGTTAGGATTAGGTTTAGGGTTAGGGTTAGGGTTAGGGTTAGAGTTAGGGTTAGGTTTAGAGTTAGGGTTAGGATTAGGGTTAGGGTTACTGTTAGGGTTAGGGTTAGGGTTAGGGTTAGGGTTACGGTTAGTGTTAGGGTTGGATTTAGGGTTAGATTTAGGGTTAGATTTAGGGTTGGGATTAGAGTTAGGGTTAGGGTTAGGGTTAGGTTTAGGTTTAGGGTTAGGTTTACGTTCAGGGTTAGGGTAAGGGTGAGGGTTAGGGTTAGGGTTAGAGTAAGTTTTAGGGTTATGGTTTGTGTGAGGGTTATGGTAAATGATAGGTTTAGGGTTAGAGTTAGGGTTAGAGTTAGGGATGGAGTTAGGTTTAGGATTGGGGTTAGGTTAGGGTTAGGGTTTGTGTTAGGGATCAGGTTAGGGTTAAGGTAAGGGTTAGGTTTAGGGTTAGGGTTAAGGTTTAGAGTTAGAGTTAGGGTTAGGGTTAGGGATAGGATGAGGTTTAGGGTTAGTGTTAGGGATAGGGTTAGGGTTAGGGTTATGGTTAAGGATAGAGTTAGGGTTTAGGGTTGAGGTTAGGGTTAACTTTAGGGTTAGGGTTTAATATTTTGGGTTAGGTTTAGGTTTAGGGTTAGGATTTTGGGTTGGCTTAGGGTTAGGGTTAGTGTTAGGTTTAGGCTCAGGGTTAGGTTTAGGGTTGGGGTTAGTGTTTGGTTTAGGGTTAGTGTTAGGGTTAGGGCCAGGGTTACGGTTTGTGTTAATGTTAGGGTTATAGTTAGGGTAAGGGTTAGGGTTTGTGTTAGGGTTAGGGTTAGGGTTAGGGTTAGGGCTAGGGTTAGGTTTAGTGTTAGGTCTAGGGTTAGTGTTAGGGTT
>NC_043007.1:26462041-26469541 GCF_006345805.1 Octopus sinensis
TCTTTCTCTCATACACAAACACACACGCACACACACACATACACGCAGACACTGAAAATTATATAAATTTCTCCCCATCATGTAATGTCAACTACTTCGAGTTTTCATTTTTTTTTTTTTCTGGTTTTTATAAATTGTAGAGAATTATTTTGGCTGACTGCTTCAATATTTCTTTGCTTGTTTGCAAAATTTATGTTTCTATGTATTTCTGGTAAGCCTTGTTTACGTAATTTATCCCGAAACACTTCGAAGCTATTTCACAGATTTTACCACATTTTAAACGATTCCAAGTGCGATATACGTTACGTTTCTGAATTTCCGCTACATTAAGGTCCCTTAGATACATAAGCATACAGAAAAAATGTCAATAGCATAGAAAACGAACGATGCTTTTGTTTTTTGTTCATTCTTGTTTTCTTCTATATTGCCTGGGGTATTTTGAATAAACACACTGATTTCTTCTATAGGTATGGGTATGTTTTTCTTTCCCCTATTACATTTTCGTTTGACTTGTTATTATCGCTCTGGTATAAATCACCTTACGTAATATAATAACTTGCGTTTCGGTGGTATTTTAAATTTTATAGTTGTGGAGACAACCTTGGCAGATGAAAAAAAAAAAAAAACGAAAAGTAAAATGGAAAAACGAATCACAGTTTAAACTATGTAATCTTTTTGCTATCTTTATTTCTTAGATATTTTCTTTAAATGATTTTCTGAAAGACAAATATATTCCTCCTTACAGAAAAAAAACCCCATAAAAATAAAAGAAAAACGAACTACGACAATATGATTTGTAATGGAAATAATTTGTACAAGAAATAATTTGTACACAAACTCCTAACAGGTTATTTTTTTATCGAAACTACATTATAATTACATAATTGCTTGTAGTATATACATAATATCCTCAATTTAAAATATAGGATTTCTTTTCTTGCTTTATTTATATTATTTGTCGTTCTATATAGCTTTATTTATTGTGCCTGTGTTTAATGGTTCGTTTCCTGAAGTCTCCTTCCTTTGTCAACGTCAAATTGTTTGATATTAGACTTTAACATTTGAAAAAACAAATTACACAGAGCGATTAAGGTTACCAATAAAAGAAAAAAGAAAGATACTTACGAAACGCTATAAAATGAAATTAGATATGATTTCTTTGATTTTTTTAGAAAGAAAAGAGTTCGTTTGACACTTTTGTCTCGCTAGAAGGTTACATCACTACTTAAGAAAGTTGACAGCTAACAGAAGAAGAAATGGTTACAATATAAATGTTAAAGTATGTGTCACAGACGACATGTCTGTTGAACTGGCCCCAATTTTCGTGTACTACACGTAATCATATTACTAAACATTCAGATCATAACTGCTAAAAATAACAGCCGACCTTGTTTCAAACAAAATAATGACAATAAAAATAAAATAAACACGACACAGACAATACTATTTTATCTGAAGAAAGCAAGGGAGTAAAATACTTCATTTAATATATATATTTTTTTTAATAACTTGAGTCGCCTAGGGAATGGTATTTTTACTTATCTGCTCTTGTAGCTAAGTTCTACAGTTGTAAATTTTTCCCATTTATAACATGATACGAAAATAAAATTTTGTCATCGGTGTTAGTGGCTATCGTATTACCGATATTGAAGTATTATTTTAAAACTGACACGATGGCGTATATTGACCTTGATGTTTTGAAATGTTCGAGATTTACAGACAGACGCATACACACATACGTTCATGTACAAACGCACACAGACACAAAGGTTAAAGTATGTATACGTATGTGTGCATACATACACACACATACATATACCTATGTATATATATATATATATATATCTATACATAGATACATACATATATAATATATGTATGTATTTATATATATGCATATATATACATACATGTACATATATATGTATATATATATATATAATATATATAATATATATATATATATACATACATACATATATATGTATGTATATATATATGTATATATATATATATATATATATATATATATATAATACACACACATATATGTATATACACACACACACACACACACACACACCACATATATATATATATATATATACATATATATATATGTATATATATGGGTACAGGACGTCGCAAAACGTAAACAACATGAAATAAGAAAACAATATAAAAAACGAAGACTAACTTGGGTATGCGAACAACGAGAGAAACAAATAGGAAACAAGACAAATAATCCGAAATTTTATTTTGGTTCGCAGGAGCAACTACTTTTCGAAGCCTCATCTTGTCGTTGAATACTCGAAATGAAGAGTAGATGGACAGCCGACAACTGATGAAGGGTCGTTCTTTATGTTACTTGTCTTGCTTCTCATGCGTTTCTCTCGTTATTCGCATATCCAAGCTTGTCTTCCTATTTAATGCTATTTACGTGTTGTGACGTCCTCTACCCATATATGCATATATATATATATATATATATATATATATATATATATATATATATATATACATATGTGTGTGTGTGGTAAGTAGGTTGCTTACCAACCAAATGGTTCCCGGTTCAGTCCCACTGCGTGACACCTTGGGCAAGTGTTTTCTACTATAGCCTCTGGCCGACCCAATCTTTGTGAGTGGATTTGGTAGACGGAAACTGAAAGAAGCCCGTCGTATATATATATATATATATATATATATACATATGTATGCATATGCGTGCACCCAGGTTCAAGTGCAAATATATGCACATACATACATACATACAATTGTGTACTATTTAAAAGTATTTATTTCTGTTTAAATATTTTCTTTAAAACTAGAACACATGTATTGATGAGAAGACATGTTGTTCATATATCCTAACACCTGTGTGTGTTTGTGTGAGAGTATGCGCGTGTGTGTGTGTGAGCGTGTGTGTTTGTGTGAGTGTGTGTGAATATGTGTGAGTGCGTATGTATGGGAGTGTGTGTTTGTGTGTGTATGCGTGTGTGTGCGTGTTTGTGCGTGTGTTTGTGTCCGCGTTTGTGTTACGGAAAAATTTGCTAAATTCATAGCCTTACCTCCTCCTATCCTTTTATTGAATCAACACTTTAAAAACTTTAAATATATCTTTACCATTAAGTATTCATAGTTGTTAATTATCTCCACTTTGGCAACGATCTGTTATCAGTAGCATTTCAAGTGTGAGCATACTCTCTTTTTAGGAATATCTAGCAGATTCGCCCGGCGTTGCTCGGGTTTGTTTCGATCCTTTAGAATTGGAATTTTTGAAAAGTAAAAAAATTTGCATCATGTAGCTTGACATTCTCTTTAAGTGAATATTTTTCTGGTTGAAATACACCGACAAATGGCGACACAGCAGTCAAAAATCGTAAAAAATAGGAATTTTCATAGACAAAAAAGCACCTTTTTGATGTAAATAATTTTTGGTATTAACATGGTCTGATTTGAATTTTTCTTCTACGGAAGGAAGAGCAAGCCTTCTTCAATCATACTCTCAATTTGGTCAACTTGTGCCACAGGGTCTCGGGGGAGATAGTGTTAGCTGAAGGCTACCAAACCTGCTATACACAGACAACTTCAGCTTTATATATATAGAGAGATTTAGGATAATATTATCTAATATCGTGTTTCTTCCCCAACACAATATGAACTGATTTGTGAGCATTCGGTTGCTTTTTTAGCAGGTCAATCCACCAAGATATTCCTTCACAATATACAGAACTGGAATCAATATCACAAGGCATTTTGTCCAGCGTTGAAACAATTCTACCAACTCGATCACCAAATATATAAGACTGCATTATACTCTTTTACTCTTTTACTTGTTTCAGTCATTTGACTGTGGCCATGCTGGAGCACCGCCTTTAGTCGAGCAAATCGACCCCAGGACTTATTCTTTGTAAGCCTAGTGCTTATTCTGTCGGTCTCTTTTGCCGAACCGTTAAATTACGGGGGCGCAAGCATTACCAGCATCGGTTGTCAGGCAATGTTGGGCGGACAAACACAGACGCAAACACACACACACACACACACACACACACACACACACACACACACACACACACTATATATATATATATATATACATACATATATACGACGGGCTTATTTCAGTTTCCGTCTACCAAATCCACTCACAAGGCTTTGGTCGGCTCGAGGCTATAGAAGACACTTGCCCAAGATGCCACGCAGTTGACTGAACCTAGAACCATGTGGTTGGTAAGCCAGCTACTTACCACACAGCCACTCCAGCACCTATAAGATACTTATTTGATTTAAAGGAAGTTAGCTGCTATTACTAGCAGATCAAGCTACCATGAATAAGTTCCTTTGTTAGCTGGTGATGAAATGTGAGATACTAACAATAGTAGATACAACGCATTCTACAGTATTTCGTTACATTTTTGTATGTGCGAAGATCAAATCCGTCTAGAATTGATTTTTATGTCTCCTTCTTGGTGGATCGATAAAATGACTGCAGGACAAAAACTGATCAGAACGTGGCTGTAGTTAAGCAGTTGTTTTCTTCTTAGAAGTTGATGTCCTTGAACAGATATGTATCCATGGCAACTGTCTGTCTAGAGAAGAAATGAAGTTTTATTGTGTCGATTATTTAAGATTTGGAGTTGCAACCCAGAACAGAAGGGACAGATCACCTCCTGTAGTGTTACTTCTACATTTTATTGTTCCACTAAGTTCATTCCTCCAGGGTGCAAACCTCGGAAGTGTTTGGAAGTACGGTGTTACCCAAACGCTGCAATTGTCTTCTTGGCCACTTTGTTATAGAGAGAGTTAATGCTCAGAAGAAAGCTTGGCACACTTTGGAAGCAGTAAATAGAAGAATTCTTTTCCTTAAAGGAGCACTCCGTCTGTTACGACGACGAGGGTCCCAGCTGATACGATCAACAGAACAGCCTGCTCGTGAAATTAACGTGCAAGTGGCTGAGCACTCCACAGACACGTGTACCCTTAACGTAGTTCTCAGGGAGATTCAGCGTGACAAGGCCGGCCCTTTGAAATACAGGTACAACTCATTTTTGCCAGCTGAGTGGACTGGAGCAACATGAAATAAAGTGTCTTGCTCAAGGACACAACGCGTCGCTTGGAATCGAACTCACAATCGTGAGCCGAATGCCCTAACCACTAAGCCACGCGCCTTCACAAATAGAAGAATATCGACTAGATTAATATATCATCTTAGTAGAACAATACTTGAGCTCTTGTTTCACGTAACCAGGTGTGCACAGACTCTGAAGACGGGCCCATAAAAAGGATTGTCATCTGGAGCCAAATAAGTCTGGGATTTTAACTGCATGTACTGATATTAAGAACCATTATTATTTTTGCTTGCATGGGCCCATGCCAGCAGAGCGCCAAGTAAAATGATTTACGATATTTATCATTCAGTCATAAGGCAGCGAGCTGGCAGAAGTGTTAGCACGCCGGGCGAAATGCGTAGCGGTATTTCATCTGCCGTTACGTTCTGAGTTCAAATTCCGCCTAGGTCGACTTTGCCTTTCATCCTTTCGGGATCGATTAAATAAGTACCATTTGCGCACTGGGGTCGATATAATCGACTTAATCCGTTTGTCTGTCTTTGTTTGTCCTCTCTGTGTGTAGCCCCTTGTGTGCAGTAAAGAAATGGGTATTTCATCTGTTTTTACGTTCTGAGTTTAAATTCCGCCGAGGTCGACTTTGCCTTTCATCCTTTCGAGGTCGATAAATTAAGTACCAATTGCGTACTGTGGTCGATCTAATCGACTGGCCCCTTCCCCAAAATTTCAAAAAGTTGGCAGAAATATTATTGTGTTGAAGAAAATGCTTAGCAGGCAGCATTTCTTCCGGTTCTTTACATCCTGAGTTCAAATTCCAACAAGGTCAGTTTTACCGTTTATCTTTCCGGGATAGATAAAATAATGTACCAGTTAAGTCCTGTCGACTTATCCCTCTCCTCAAAATTGCTGGCTTTGTACCAAAATTAGAAAGAACCTATGTTATTAACTTATATCAGTTTACTTTCAAATTTCGGATATACCCTATTTCAGTTTTATCTTTTAATACGGGTTGATTTAAAGGAATAATTTCCTTTCTATCAAATTACCGTCATTTTGAAAAATATCGATTACTGCTGTAAGCAAAAACTCACATATTTTGGCGCAGAGTAATCGATGATGTGGCGCCTGCCTTTTAAGCTTTTGTTATTTATATGATCTTCATTGAAGAGATGAAACGCAAATATTATTTCGACGGGATTGGAACCCAGATTGTATAGTATAGCATTTATCCCCGACGCTACTGATTCGTTATAAGCCCCTCCCCGAATCGTGACAATATCCTTGATCAGTAAAAGGGTGAATGGGCTTAATTAGACTCAGACAATGAAGAACCAGCCATATAATTTAAAACATGCCCACACGTACCCACACACGCTTATACGCATAAATGCATATAAATATATATATATATATATATACATATATATATGCATGTATATATACACATATATGTATGTATATATATATTTGTGTATGCAGGTATATATATATACAATATAATTTTTATAGATTTTAAATGAAATTTTTTAAATATTTTAAAACATAAATTGTCGCGAAAGTATGTATTTTAAAAAATATGCATAAATATTAAATTTGATAAACATGTAATATAAAATAACGAATTTAATTAATTCAACAGAATTGAATAATTAAAAAAAAAACAACAACCACAAAAGCAAAATCATGCCTTCATAACAACAAAAAAAAACTATTTCCACGAACCTATGAAAAAACAAAAGCAAATAGACCCCAAGATCAACAAGAAGAACACCAAGAAAAACACTAATGATGGTTCCACTAACTAAACGCGTACCAAGGTATTTGCCACTCGCATATACACACATTTACATACGCAAGGACATAAAGAAATATGCAGAAATAAAGCTGTCACGAAATCACCAACCAAAACACTGCAATTTTCTAGACAAGTGCGTTCAAAGCTGGGATGAAATCTTGCATTGTATCTTTGTGCGTTATATGTATTTATGGGAATGTGTGTGTATGTATGCGTTAGTTTAGTTATACTTTGATACAGCACGGAAGCGAACTTTGACATCGAACACGTGACTATCTCTGACACTATATAATTCATTAACCTTTTCGCTTGCCAGCCCCTTTTTCGAATATTAAGGAAAAACACAGAATAATTATAAAAAACAAACAAGTTCATTGTGAAAGCAATGAAAATATTAATAAAAAATAGCGTTACATTTTTATAATTATTGGATTGCCAGAATCAGGAAAAATGATGGACAAGAACAAGAGATGGGGTGTATAGAAGTGTACTTTTAGTACTGCTTTCGAATCCTCCCGAAGTCAACTTTGGTTTGCATTTTTCTAAAATACCAGTCGCGTATTATGGTCGACTGTAGGGTTTTATCTCACCGTTAAAACTACAAACAAGTAAATAAATATATTAAATTTATTTCTGGTT
>NC_043007.1:26472041-26479541 GCF_006345805.1 Octopus sinensis
TCGGCTGATATACCCTCCAGCTTTCATCAGGTGACTTGAGGAAATTTAGAACCTGGATTCTCATTCCTAAGGTATTCTTCGATGTTGTTGTTGTTGTTATTATTATTATATTATTATTATTATTATTATTATTATTATTATTATTATTATTATTATTATTATCGTTCAGGTCACTGCTTGAAATCGAACTCGGAATCTTGGGGTTAGTAGCCCGCGCTCTTAATCACTACGCCATATTCCCGTAACAACAACGTTGTGTTAACAACAAAGATGAGGACCAGTATATATATATAATATATATATATAATATATATATATTATATATATATATATAAATATTTATATATATATATATATATATATATATATATATATATATATATATATATACACGAAAAAAACAAAAGACGAAGACAGGTGGTGTACAAAACAAACAGATGTATTAGTATAACGCTCAAGAATAGAAAAAGTTTTTACGTTTCGTGCCTACGCTCTTCTACAGAAAGGGACAGAGAAAAAACAAGGAGAGAAAAAAAGGCGAGAATATATATATATATATATATATATATATATATATATATATATATAGATATATATATTATATATTGGCAGAATTTAGGCACTAGTTTTCCGTTGCTTTATAAACGTACGTTTTTTATGATAATTAAATATCATTTAATAGCTCTGTTTTCCATTTTCCGCTGTTGACGTTCGATATTCCTTCATCGTGTTTGTTCTGCCAGTGTTCTTCCCGCATGCATGCCATAAGTCTTCTTATGCATATATACTAAAGGAATATATAGTACAATGATATAAAATCAATATAGAAGTTGCTATCTTAAAGATAGCGTGTTCGCGCTGAACGCAGTTTTGTGTGACGCATGTTTGCCAAGTTTGCCAAACTTCCTTTGCTTAGGTGTGTATGCAAGAAGTTTTCTCAGTTCAACTCCGGCTTTAGTATGAAATATCTTTCCCATTCCGTTTACTTTATCTCTTTGGGGCATGGTTTGAGAAGGAATCGCCAGTTAATTCGAGCAAGACAAGCGACTGCGTAGAGAGTGACTAGAATATTATAATAAAATCATTGGTAGTGTTGTTGATGTTCAGCCCTAGGTCAGACCTGATTGAGCAGAGCTATGATCAAACGCATTTCAACCATGATCATCCAATATTTTTTTTACCCCCAGGAGAAGTGAACCTAGTATCACATTAACATTACCCAGCGTGTATCGGTGCTATATGACGGTGTTTTGACTGCAATTTTTAGTAAGTCGAGCGACTACGTACCGGCTCCCTGTTGGTCCTACTGAATTTAATTATGTGGAAAGCTGTTAATTATTCCACTATGATTCTTTGCGTTATGAGGTAAATTATCGCTCCGCAGCAGAGAGAATTCCTTCTTCAACAACGCCTGGTTAACGTTCCAGTGTTCTGTAAGCGTTTTCCAACAATAACAGGAAATTCCCACTGAGAGAAAGAAACCACAGCAACAACAACAAGAACATGAACGAAGTAGGAGCTGCAGTAACGATGAGAAACGATATATCATAATTTGATGTTGTAAAACCAAGTGAAAGCTATATGCACTAGAATATTGCTCGTAAAATGTCTCTCCGATAGTGGTTCCTTTTATTATGTATTTATTACGCAGACCACAAAGTACAAACCAATTAGAAGTAATTATTAATATGGAACCATTTAGTTCATTATATTGTTGGTTTTTTTTATGTTTATTGTTGTTGTTCATCCTCTGATGTTTATATATTTGCATATTGGCTTTTTTAGAAACTTCTCGAGTTTCTACTGAAATACAATAAGTTATATCGATTTCATATATACATACATATATACATGCTCACAAAACCATATGTGTGTGTGTGTGTGTATGTGTGTTTGGCAGTTGAAACGGCGTTTAAGTGTTATAGTGTTATATTTTACCCAACATGATTGCCAATCAAGTGACTGATCGCTTGCCAAAACTACTCTAAGTAATAAGGTTTTTAATTGAACAGGAAGCTGGGTAAGTGATTGAAGGATAGAGGAGAGAGGAAACTGTTTGTGAGATGAAGACACAGAGAAAGAGAAAAAAGGGGACATATTAGGGGGTAGGAAGGAGGTAAAGAAAAGTGCTACAGAAAATGCAAATGATAGAGAGATGAGGTGGATAATCACTCTTACAATAGAGAAATGGGAAATAGATTGAGAAAGAGATAGGGAAGATTTTCCCAGATCATTCATGCAGCAAATGACTAAATTAATTTGTTCCGAGTGAGGATCGAAACCGTATCGCTAGTAAAGGTAATAGTTGTTCTTGTTGTTGTTCAAACCCGCGCTAACCCCGAATGAGCGTATCCATGCTAGCAAGTATTCAGCCGTTCAAGAATTTCGACCTGCAGGTCTCCATTTCCAGCGATTTCGAGGGTCACCTCCCAGTGGTGTCGGGCATTAACGAAGAGCCCTCGACTACAACAAGACGACCAAAGTTTTTTTTCCAAGGTCTGGAGTCTCCCGCCCCTAAGACCATCACCTAATCACCCTTACCTGTCTTGTTGCTTAACAACAGCAAGTGTTCAAGAGATGACCACTCTGTCTTTCTGTAAAGTATGTTGTAATCTCTATTATTTCAGTCCCTTGTTGTGCAGCACCTTGGTCCATTTTGGAATGGTTGCTCTTAAACATCAGGTTT
This sequence comes from Octopus sinensis, assembly GCF_006345805.1. NCBI lineage: Eukaryota > Metazoa > Mollusca > Cephalopoda > Octopoda > Octopodidae > Octopus > Octopus sinensis. Next base: position 26,474,728 of record NC_043007.1, read on the forward strand.
TCTTTGTGAAGTGATTGCTAGTCTCTCACTGACCAAGTTCTACATTTCTTGAGTAAAGTATACCGAGAATGGTCCACAAGCAGCCAATTCAAAGAAAAAATGAAAGAAGAAAAAAGAAAAAGAAGAATAAGGGAGAAGATACAAACTAGTACAAGACTTGTATTTTTATATGACGACCCAGGAGGCACGAAAATGTCCGTTTATACTCATGTCAGATTAACTCGTGCAGGTGCGTGGCTTAGTGGTTCGGGCGTCAGCATCATGATCTTAAGATTGTGGTTTCGATTCCTGGACCGGGCAACGCGTTGTGTTCTTGAGCAAAACACTTCATTTCAAGTTGCTCCAGTCCAGTCAGCTGGCAAAAATGAGTAACGCTGTGAAGGACTGGTGATCCGTCCAGCTGGGGAGCATATATGCCATAGAAACCGAGAAACCGAGCCATGAGTCTGGCTAGGCTTTAAAAGGGTGCATTTATTATTTATTATAAGGTTAACTCACTTATTTTAGCCCACCTCCCCCATCAGACCATTTCCATACATGTCATAAAAAATTGGATTCTAGTTGTTCACAGATAATAGATTAACATCTGCGAATTAGGGATCTCTATATAGTTTCTGTCCCGTGTCATTAACCTACACACACACACACACACACACACATATCCATTCCTTTCGCTGTGTATTAACGCTAACATTAGTTCACTTATTATTGCCTTAACGTCTGTATCATTCCTTTTACTTGAGTATTAAGCCCTATATTGTTTTAATTTACCGTTCCGTTATGAGACTACATATACTTTCTTTTTCCATAATTTGACACCCTATACATATTTCCTTAGTACCCACAAGGGGCAAAACACAGAGGGAACAAACAAGGACAGACAAACGGATTAAGTCGATTAGAACGACCCCAGTGCGTAACTGGTACTTAATTTATCGACCCCGGAAGGATGAAAGCAAAGTCGACCTCGGCGGAATTTGAACTCAGAACGTAACAGCAGACGAAATACGGGCTACGCATTTCGCCCGGCGTGCTAACATTTCTGCCAGCTCGCCACCTTACTAAAAGGCATGAAAAGCAAAGTCGACATCGTCAGAATTTGAACTCAGAACGTATCGGCAGACGAAATACGGGCTACGCATTTCGCCCGGCGTGCTAACATTTCTGCCAGCTCGCCGCCTTACTAAAAGGCATGAAAGGCAAAGTCGACATTGTCAGAATTTGAACTCAGAACATAAAGACAGACGAAATGCCGCGAAGCATTTCACCCAGCATGCTAACGATTCTGCCAGCTGGCCGCCTTTGTGACGCCCTATTTATTTAATACCTCTATACTCTTTCTAGTACTATGAAATCATTCCATTTATTCTTAATGTTACCATGGTATTAAACTCTATGTGGAGGCGCAATGGCCCAGTGGTTAGGGCAGCGGACTCGCGGTCATAGGGCGTTGTGAGTGTTTATTGAGCGAAAACACCTACAGCTCCACGAGGCTCCGGCTGAATATCCCCGAGAACTACGTTAAGGGTACACGTGTCTGTGGAGTGCTCAGCCACATACACGTTAATTTCACGAGCAGACTGTTCCGTTGATTCGGATCAACCGGAACCCTCGTCGTCGTAACCGACGGAGTGCTTCCATTAAACTCTATATCCTTTCTGTTAATTCATTATCAACTTCTTATCTTTTATGCTATCATGACATTAATCCCTTTATTCTTCGCTTAACACTATATAAACACCTATATTTTCTTGGCTGTGTGGTAAAAAGCTTGCTTTCGATCCACATCGTTCCAAGTTCATGAGTAAATGTCTTCTACTAAAAGCACGGGCCTACCAAAGTCTTGTGAGTTAATTGGTAGACGGAAACTGAAACAAGACCGTCCTATGTAAATATATATATATATAGATATATATATATATATATATATATAATATATATATATATATATATATATATATATATATATATATATATATATATATATATTATAATATATATATATATATATATATATATATATATATACTATATATATATATATATATATATATATATATATATAATATATATATGGTATGTATGTATGTATACACACACACACACATATATACATATATGTATACGGCAGAATTCACAAAAGCCAAAAGACGGAGACAAGTGGTGATGACAAGAAACAGATGTATTAATATAACGCTCGGGATGTGAAAAAGTCCTTAACGTTTCGAGCCTACGCACTTCCACAGAAAGGAACACAGAAAAAACAAGGAGAGAAAATAAAGAGAGAATATATATATATATATATATATATATATATATATATATGTGTGTGTGTGTGTGTGTTGTGTTGGTGGTGTGTGTGTGTGTGTATGTGTGTGTGTCTGTGAGTGTGTGTGTGTGTGTGTGTGCGTGTATATGTGTGGTGTGTGTGTAGTTATGTGTCTGTGTTTGTTTCCCCTCCATTGCTTGACAACCGATGTTGGTGTGTTTATGTCTCCGTAACTTAGTGTTTCGGCAAAAGATACGGATGGAATAAGTACTAGGCTTATAAAGAATAATTCCTGGTGTCGATTTGTTCGACTAAACGAAGTGCTCCAGCATGTCCGCAGTCCAATGACTGAAACAAGTAGAAGAATGAGAAAAAAAAAAGAATAATATTAAAGTCTGTAACATTTATTATTACCATGATAGCTATCAACTTTGTAGGCTTTCTCTTGACGTGATGCAGATATCAATATCCTTTCTGCTAGTATGATATCACTCACTAAACCATTTCTGTGGCCGTGCTATATATTTCTGTTCCGTAAATACGCATTTTTTTCCAAAAATTTAAAGGTCAAAATCCCTAGTGCCTATATATACGAGGTTAAAAATGAAAAATATTTTCTAAGCAATGTCCGAGTCTCTTATTTGCTGTCCAGCAATGTTTATTCAGACGCATTTTGTGATGTTGGGCGCGAAAATACCTTAAATCATCCATAATTTGCAGTTAGCAACATCTATTAAACGTTATTACTGTTATTTCTTTATTTTCTGCAAACAAAATGCGCAAAAAAAGCTACACGTTTGCATTATGCTATATATTAAAAAAAACGATAACCGTCACCCTTTTCAAGCCTAGCCAGACTCATGGGCTCGGTTTCCCGGTTTGTGTGGCGTATGTGTTCCCCACAGCTGGACGGGACGCCAGTCCATCGCAGCGTTACTCAAGAAACATGAAGAGAGAATGAGAGAAAGTTGTGGCGAATGAGTACAACAGGGGTTGCCGCCACCCCCTGCCGAAGCCTCGTGGAGCTTTTAGGTGTTTTCGCTCAATAAACATACACAATGCCCGGTCTGGGAATCGAAACCGCGATCCTGCGACCGCGAGTCCGCTGCCCGAACCACTGGGCCATTGCGCCTCCACTATGTTATACATACAATAATAATAAAGGACGTTACCGTATACATTTTTACAAACCAAAGACGTTATATAGACCTCCTTGACTCAAGTTAGAGAAGGAGTGCGTATTATACACAAGGTTTGGGTTTTTCAGAGGTATAGCCCCCTAAAAGTCCCCTGCGTATTATACTCAAGGGCGGACTATACTCGAGGATTTACAGTATATTTTTCTGTCTGAAGAAGAACAAATGTCCGAAAAGTTACATTCCATGATCCTTTATTGAATCAACTCATTACTTCGCATTCCATCCATTCTCAGTGAATCCACACTGTATTCTTTGTATGTTTTAACGGGTAGTTCTCGTCACTGTTTAAATCCAAATACGATCTGATACAGTACATTTTTTATGAAAGGCATTCCATTCCCATCAGGACAGAGAAGTTACTCAGTCGTGGGTTCATCGCATTTAATAAACAACAGGTTTAAAAGGATCAATAAACGATCTTCTGTATTTATGATGTTCTCGGACAAGAGAATTTATACGTCGCTCGGATGAAACAAATATAACAAGAGTTATATTTTTATTTGAAAGCACAGTTGTATTGATTTTATCGACAATGTTTACATATTTTACTGATATTTATATAGATACATCGGCAAAGTGAGGAGCACTCTGGTTTTAAATATCACTGGAAGTATCGCCCGGCGTTGCTCGGATTTGTTTCGACCCTTTAGAATTGGAATTTTTGAAAAGTAAAAATTTTGCATTATGTAGTTCGTTATTCTCTTTAAGTGAACATTTTTCTGGTGGAAATACACCGAAAAATGGCGACACAGCAGTAAAAAATCGTAAAAAATCGGGATTTTCATAGAACAAAAAAGTGCCTTTTCATGTAAATAATTTACAAGGTCCGATTTGAAATTTTCTTCTACGGAAGAAAGAGCAAGCCTTCTTCTAACATACTCTCAATTTTGGTCAACTTGCGCCGGAGGAGATAGTGTTAGTTGAAGGCTACCAAACTTGCCACACACACACACAGACAACTTCAGCTTTATATACATAGATTGGAAAGCACAGTTGTATTGATTTTATCGACAATGTTTACATCTTTTACCGATATTTATATAGATATATCGGCAAAGTGAGGAGCACTCTGGTTTTAAATATTGATGTACTTCATAGAGCAAGCAGCTGCTTGTAGCTGAAGTAGATTCTGGCCCTAAAGAAAATACCTAATTTTCGAGATGCAGATTTGATAATGTCAAAACTACGTAGAAAGCCATGACAGGCGTAGCGCATGAGCATAAATAAATTTCTACTCGTGGTTTACGCGCATCTGGGAAGATTGCATAGGGTTGTGTGTTTCCATTAAGCAGTTTGGTGATTGTGTTTGGGGGCTGCTCTGCCGCTATATAATGATGATTTTATTC
>NC_043007.1:26484541-26499541 GCF_006345805.1 Octopus sinensis
CCTCTCTTTGATGACTACATACAGGAGCGATTCAAAAAATTACTTCTCATTTATATTACTTCCCCAAAAGTTCAAATGCTCTCTCCAAAGAATACCAGAATAGCCCATCCTACCCTAAAAGTCCTTGAATAAAGTTTGTTTAAGAATGATGAATGAAACACCCATGTTTGCAGAGGTGAATAATTCATACTTCAAAGAATTCCTCTCAACATATGGCTATGATGCTCCCCCAGTACTTCTGCCTGTGATCAAATGCTCTCTGCAAAGAACAGCAGAAAGAAGCCTTTTGGTGGGGTCGAAAAATCATACTCTTTTGAGTAAGGCGGCTCCAACCGGATGATCTGCATCTATTTTGCGATCAAAGCCTCACCGCAAATAAGCCTCGAGTATCATTATTATTATTATCATTATTATTATTATTATTATTATTGAGTGAGAGAGCAGTTCATGCCATCAAAGTGACACTGGGGTAAAATATACGAAGCCCAATATACCCATCATGACTACCCGTCTGATAAAGGTACACCAGGCACATGCATCACAACCATATGTGCGCGACATGGTGATCTCATGTGCGTGACATGGTGATCTCATGTGCGCGACATGGTGATCTCATTATTATTATTATTATTATTATTATTATTATTATTATTATTATTATTATTATTATTATTATTATATTATTATTATTATTATTATTATTATTATTATTATTATTATTATTATTATTATTATTATTATTATTATTATTATTAATGATTTCCATGCGATTTTTGGAGTTGAGTTCAGTTTTTAGTATTAGTCTTATTCTCCTGTAATACTCCATTCTTATTTTTTCCTTTTTTAGTAGCATGTTGTATACCATTACCTCCGTTTATCCCCGGGCATTTATAACTTTCGTGTGGGTCAAGCTCCTTGTGCATTAAGCTGTTAATCTGAGCTCTCTTACAAATATTGCTTTATCACACTTATCAAGGCCAAAATCTATCCCGATTTCATTGTTGAACTTTCTGACAGTTGTTAGCAACCCTACTAGCTCTTCATCATTTCCAGCAAACAGTTTCTGATCATCCATATAAAATAGATGGTTAATTGTCGTATTATAACTTCGAACTCATACCTGGTGTTACTCAGTTCGTTTGAGAGTGGGATCAGTGCCATACAAAAGAGTACTGAGGAGAGGGAATCACCTTGAAAGATGCCTCGTTTGATGTGGATGTTGTTAGATTAGCTCATCCCATTACTATGGCTTAGAAGGGGACGTGTGTTCCACTTGGCCATGCTACTTTTCAAGAATTTGGGGACGACAGGATAGATCTTATATATCTCAATTTTCTTGAGTAGCCAATCATGTGGGACACTATCAAACGCTTTCCTCCTGTACTCTATCCATGCCCGACTCAGGTTCTTTTTGCTTCGGCAATTCTCTACTATCATTTCATTTATTAGTAATTGATCTTTGCATCCATAATAATTCCTTTTACAGCCTTTTTGAGCTTGTGGAAGGATAGACTCCTGTTCACGGAAACCGTGTATTCTTTCAGTTATCATCATCATCATCATCATCATCATCATCATCATCATCATCATCATCATTATCATCATTATTATTGTTATTGTTATTATTATTATTATTATTATTATTATTATTGAGTGAGAGAGCAGTTCATGCCATCAAAGTGACACTGGGGTAAAATATACGAAGCCCAGTATACCCATCATGACTACCCGTCTGATAAAGGTACACCAGACACATGCATCACAACCATATGTGCGCGACATGGTGATCTCATATCAAGATAAACAGCACATGACTTTGCGGGTGGGGCCCAGTTAGAATTTTCTTCAGGTTGAGTAGCCCATCCTGCTCAAAAGGTCCCTGAATAAGGATTGTTTAAGGATGTTGAAAGAACCACCCATGTTTCCAGAGGTGAATTATTCAAACCCCCAAGGAATCCCTCTCAACACATGGCTATGATGCTCCCCCACTACTTCTGCTCGTGATCAGAGATGCACATATCGTCAGCCACTAAGGGACATGCTCAACTGGTTAAGGTCAAACAACTGACAAGCAAATCTGTGGTATTGAGCAGAATATTTGCTGTAGCCCATCTTTTATACCAAGACAAAACAATGTACATGATAACACTTCCAATCTGTTAAGATCAGAAGCCATGTTTATTATTATTATTATTATTATTATTATTATTATTATTATTATTATTATTATTATGTGAGAGAGAGGTGCATGCCATCAAAATGAAACTGGAGTACAAATATATGAAGCCCAATATACCTATCATATCTGCCCGTCTGATAAGAGTACACCAGGCACATGCATCACAACCATATGTACATGACATGGTGATATCATATCAAAATAATCAACGCATGCCCTTGCATGTTGGGCCTAGTTAGAATTGTCTTCGGGTCGATTAGGCCTACCAATTGTTTTATTATTATTATTGGAGGTGGCGGTGTTGGTGTAAATGCTTGTGGTGATGGTGCTTGTTACTTTTGCAGCCGTTCAAAATAAATACCAGTCATACTCTGAGCTTGATTCGTTCAACAATAGGGCCTTTCCAAATTTGTAGTATTGCTTCAATGCTAAAGAATTAGTTTCTTCCTCCATCACTTCTACCTCATCTGCCTCCTCCTTCTCTTCCTCCGCTTCCTCCTCTCCCTCCTCCCACTCTTCTACTTCTTCTTCCTCCTCTTCTTCCTACTACTACTAGTACCTCCACAACCACCACCACCACCACCACCACCACCATCACTCCGAACGCCTTCGCCATCACAACCACAACCACCACGACCAACACTACCGCTGCTGCTGCTGCTACTCCTCCCCTCCTCCTCCTCCTCCTCCACCTACTACTACTACTACTACTACTACTACTACTACTACTACTACTACTACCACTACTATGTCGAATTAAAGAATGAACTCACTGCGAATTAACATTTAATTGCAAAGAGCAGAGGAAAAGCAACCCCAAAATTTCTGTAAATATTCCTTTCCGGTATTGTTACCCCACTTTTGCATATAATGCCAAAATGAATATATAATGCACACAGGAACACGTAATGAATACAATGCATTCTTCACGTCTTTGTTGGAAATCCTGTATTGATCTCTAAAGAGTTTATCACTCAGATCAATTGAACGGAAGGTTTGTAGCAATCACTCACCATTCCTTTCCGCAAACAAATGCGCTTATAATTGTTTAATTGTATGGTAAGTAATATGTATAAATGCCTGGCACATATATAGCAAACGTACTCTTAAATTAACATATATATTTGTGTGTGGTGGTGGTGGTGGTGGTGGTGGTGGTGAGGGTAAGTGGGGGATGACACACATGGATATATATCGAAAATGCGCTTACATTTACATTTTAAACATACGCGCGGACATAAGATGCGTGTTTACATGCACGCGGACAAACATACGCGCACATGTGTGCATATATCTGTGTATCTGTATTGTATATGTGTAGTTATATCTAGCTGCTTCTCTACCCCCTCTCTCTTTCTATCTATCCATCCATCTATCTATCTATCTATCTATCTATCTATCTATCTATCTGTCTATCTATCTATCTATCTATCTATCTATCTATATAGCTACATGTATATATATATATGCATATATATATAGCATATATATGTGTTTGTGTGTGTATGCATATATATATATATACATGCATACATATATACCAATGAATATATGCATGAATAAACGTATATTTATGATTACACATATAATGGTGCTTACATATCTATATGTATATAATTAAATATATATATATATATACATACATACATATATATATATATATAATATTATATATATATATATATATTATATATATATATATATATATATATATATATATATATATATATATATACATATATATACGATACACACACACACAAAATGTAAATGGAAGCTCATCAGTTTAATCATGCAAAACACAGAACACATAAATTATGAAACCATTGCCGAGCTGTATGAAACCCCATTTAAACCTGACATATATACAATACATAAACATGATATAAGGGGAAAATAAACAATGGTTCTATAGTAACACTTCCTCTGCTAACTATTCAGATAATAATAATAGAAGAAAATTAATTGACTAAATTTGATAACTTCGGGCTATATCATTAAATGTATAATCATTGGAAGATGAAACTACACAAAAATGAAAGGAAATGATAGGATCTTTGTGAAGAAAGGGAAGAAAAATTATTGTTGGAAACCTATGAAATTAAGATCATTATTTAATCACTAGTTAAGATGTTCAACAAAATGCAGATACTTCGAGAAATATACTTTATAGAAATGCTAAGAAATACAGCCCTCCACTGGATTATAACAACACAGATACCCGGGCTTGAGAAATTACTTCACGTTAGGTTTTTACATTTGCCCTAAGTCTTAGCTCCCATTGTATTTTCTTGATATTTATTATGGAAGGAAAAAAGGTCTGTATGAGCCTTTATTGATTTCAAGAAATTTTAGTCAAATGAATCGATGACAGACCTTTCTTTTTAAATCCTCGTGCTTATTCTATCGGTCACTTTTGCCGAACCGCTAGGTTACAGGGGCATAAACACACCAATGCCAATTGTGAGATGGTCGTGTGGAACAAAAAGCGGAAACTGTTGCGGAACCGCTAGGTTACAGGGACATAAGCACACCAATGCCAATTGTGAGACGGTGGTGTGGGACAAATACAGACACAAAAACACATACATATACATACATACATTCATGTACGAGCGGTTATATAATTTTCCCGTCTCCTAAACCAACTGACAAACCTTTGGTTCGCCGATAGGAAAAGCAGAAGATATTTGCCCAAGGTGCCACACAGAGAAAGAAAATCAAGACCACATGATTGTGAAGCCAGCTTCTTGCTACACAGCCAAGACTGCACCGCGGGAATTTATAATATGTATACCAGTTACATTGTGGTCTGATTTAACCGCTTGCTCCGCCTTTCAGAATTGAGGCGTTGCGTTCAAGATACAAATTGTTATGAGTTGCTTTTGCGTTTTTGTCATGGCTGTGGATTGACAGAATCTGTAAAGCGGATATAGTAGGCTATGTAGAGTTCAGAGTTCAAATCTCAACATTGTTCTTTTGTCCATAATCGAATCCATAAAATAAAATGCCAACCCGCAAAAATTTCTCGAACTGCGCCGATGTAATTTAAATTTTGTCTATGGTAGCATTAACCTTATCATCATCCTGAGTTTCAGTAGTATACGTAGTAGTAGAAGTATATGTTATGGTAGTAGTAGTAATATATTTAATGGTAGTAGTAATAATAGTAGTAGTAGTTGTTGTTGCTGTAACAGTAGTAGATACAGAAGTTGTAGTAATAGTTGTCGTAATAGTTGTAGTAATAGTAGAAGTAGGAGTAGAAGCAGCAGCAGTAGCAGAGTATTATTATTATTATTACTACTACTACTACTACTACTACTACTAACACTACTACTACTACTACTACTACTATTATCATTATTATTATTATTATTATTATTATCATCATCATCATTATTATTATTATTATTATTATTAGTAGTAGTAGTAGTAGTAGTAGTAGTAGTAGTAGAAGTAGTAGTAGTAGTAGTAGTAGTAGTAGTAGTAGTAGTAGTAGTAGTAGTAGTAACAGCAGCAGCAGTAGCAGCCTTATCATCATATGTCTTTAGATTCGGTATGGACAAGATTAGTTAATAGAGCTAGCAGCAACAACTGCAGCAGCAATAACAGCAACAGCAGCAGCAGCAGCAACAGTCGTAAATATTAAAGCTGTCACTGCTTTTGGATTACAAGAAGAAGAAAAATCCAAAGAAAACGAAAACTGAATCAGCATCGGTGAAAAGAAAGAAGGAAAGAGGTAGGCAGGAAAGAAATCGTTAGAGTGTTTTTTTTTTCTCGTGGGACCAATTCAAGTGTTCGCTTTAATGAGGATTTTTGAAATGAGGAAAGAAACGAGAGATGCTTCAAAAGATATCGGAGAGAACATCAAATCATAAGCGACAAATTTCAATACCTAATTAAAAAGTTCTAATCCAATTTCCATATGCAGCGCGCACCTGCTAAAATGTATTTATTTATTTACTTTGCGGTACTATTACAATCGCAGGAGGGGGCAAAAACATGGCATTCACCGACAGGATTGCAATGAAATATAGAAAATTATAGTGAAATGCATATAGTTCATTAAAACGTGATCGATACCGTCTTTCTTTTTATTGATTTCCCCGTGAGTTTGTCTCCAGTCAAAGCGACCTAACTCGAGTGATTATAAATGGCAGAGAATGGTTGGGTATCAGACAAGGGTGTCAATAGATTGTTACAAGCTTTCTAGATTCGTATTGACTTAATAACAAAGTCTCTAGTTTCAGACGCAGCTTTTACGCCCTTTAACAATGTATACAGCTTTACAATCGCACAGATCACTTTCCCCAAATCATGTAACATAACGATCGATGCTCTCTACTATGCAATGAAAGCCCACCCGAAGGTAAATAATAATTTCTAAGGAAGCAGTAGTCTCAAAAGTGGTGAGGTTTTTACTGAAGGAGGGAAAAAGATCATGCTCTGAAGCCTTAAAAAGAACTAAAAACAAGCGGTGTAATACTAAATATTCTGTAGGAATTCATCATAAACTCTGTGACAATGATTAAAATAATAAAACAAATGCGCCCTTTTAAAGCCTAGACAGGATCATGGGTCCGGTTTCCCGGTTTCTATGGCGTATATGTTCCCCAGCTGGATGGGACGCCAGTCCATCGCAGAGTTACTCACTTTTGCCAGCTGAGTGGACTGGAGCAACGTGAAATGAGGTGTTTTGTCCAAGAACACAACGCGTCGCCCAGTCCAGGAATCGAAACCACAATCTTACGATCATGGTGCTGACACCCTAACCACTAAGCCATACGCCTCCACGTGACAATGATTAACTCAACTAAATTGATTGTTTCCAAATTAACGTGGAGGTGACAGAAAATAGCACAGAGTCGTACAGCTTTAATGTAATTCGTAGGTAGGGATGTCCTAATATATTGCATTGCGTGTGATAAGGATATATCTTTTGTGCTACAAATAAACTACATCCGAACCGCCTTACACAGATTTCCGTAAACTAAGTTAACCTCAGAAGCAATTGGTGAAACTGACACTATAAAAGAGTGCTGTTCAGCCTAGATGACTTCTGTTAGATTGGATATTGGAATTCGTGTTTTAAACATTCCGCCATTCTTCGCACTCTTGATATACAATACATTAAAACTTATAAGAAAAAAATTATAAATGCTGCATCCATTTTGCAGTATATTTTTGTGGTGGATCAGAGTTGAACCATCAATCAGTAGGAAGAACTGGTGCAGTAACATATAGACAGACATAGCCAGATATATGCAGTTCTATATTTAAGAGATGAGAAATTATGTACATTATTTACATTCGACGGATATTTCTCCTCATCATGTTTGTTGTTAACCAGCAGTGAATAATAATAATAATAATAATAATAATAATAATAATAATAATAATAATAATAATAGTAATAGTAATAGTGACAGTAATAGTAATGATGATGATGATGAGGAGGAGGAGGATGATGATGATGATGATGATGATGATAAAAAAAAAAGCCCTGATGCAGTACCAGGCAGTGGCTCTCATGGCTTCTGATCTTAACTGATTGGAAGTGTTATCATGTACATTGTTTTGTCTTGGTATAAAAAATGGGCTACAGCAAATATTCTGCTCAATACCACAGATTTGCTTGTCAGTTGTTTGACTTTAACCAGATGAGCATGTCCCTTAGTGGCTGACGATATGTGCATCTCTGATCATGAGCAGAAGTAGTGGGGGAGCATCATAGCCATGTGTTGAGAAGGATTCTTTGGGGTTTGAATAATTCACCTCTGGTGGTTCGTTCAACATCCTTAAACAACCCTTATTCAGGGACCTTTTGAGCGGGATGGGCTACTCAACCTGAAGAAAATTCTAACTGGTCCCCATCTGCAAAGTCATGTGCTGTTTATCTTGATATGAGATCACCATGTCGCGCACATATGGTTGTGATGCATGTGCCTAGTGTACCCTTATCAGACGGGTAGTCATGATGGGTATACTGGGCTTCGTATATTTTACCCCAGTGTCACTTTGATGGCATGAACTGCTCTCTCACTCAATAATAATAATAATAATAATAATAATAATAATAATAATAATAATAATAATAATAATAACATAGAAAAATACCTTAGGAATGAGAACCTAGATTCGAAGTTTATAAGACACCCGAAGAAGGCTGGAGGGTATATCAGCCGAAACGTTGTGTTAACAACAAACAAGATGAGGACAAATATCCGTCAAATGTAAATAATGTAAATAATGTAAATACTGTATATCAAGATATGTATTCCAAATATTGGGAAAAAATATTAAGTTTCCTGATGAATCAGTAGACGAAGATTAGGTACGTGAGTTGCTTCGCTGAAACAGGAAGAAGGGCAGCAACATCCATACATACATACATACATACATACATGTATGTATGATCAAGAAACCTCCCATGATACAATCGAAATTGCCTGCAGTATTTCCATTTATGATATATGTGAGTTTCTGTATTATGTGAATTTAGCATGTAGAACTCTCCTCTGAAGTATTTTCGCTTATATATATATGTGGTTTTGATACGTGCAGAGTGTTATTTTTAAATGTATGCATCTGTCTGCCTGTCTATCTATCTATCTATCTATCTATCTATCTATCTATCTATCTATCTATCTATCTATCTATCTATCTATCTATCTATCAATCAATCTATCTATCTATCTATCTATCTATCTATCTATCTATCTATCTATCTATCTATCTATCTGTATATATATATATTTACATACATATACGTATATTTGTATATATGTGGATATATATATATATATATGTATATATATATATATATATATCCACATATCCACATATCCACAAAATAGTTCAATAAATTTCCTAGATAATTATAATGAGTGACGGATATAATTATGTGCACAAACGCACATACATATACGTAGGCGTATATATACATACATGCATGCATACATACATACATACATAATACATATATATACATACGTATATATATACATGTATATATATTTATATATATACATATATATATTTATATATATACATATATATATATATATACATACATGCATACTTGTATATATTTGTATATATTCATATACATATGTAAATTTGTTATTATGCATATGCAAATATATACAAGTATGCATGTATGTATATATATATGTATATATATAAATATATATACATGTATGTATATATATACGTATGTATATGTATGTATGTATGTATGTATGTATGTATTATATACACGCCTACGTATATGTATGTGCGTTTGTGCACATAATTATATCCGTCACTCGTTATAATTATCTAAGAAATTTATTGAACTATTTTCAAAATAAGGATACAAAATTGAAACTCACACACAAAAACTTTTTTCCGTCTCTCTTTCACACACACACACACACACACACACACACATATATATATATATATATATATATATATATATATATATATATCAGCAAGGCCAATAAGAAATCATGCTTCGACATGAATTTTCAAAGGCATGAAAAAATAATGTATAAAAATAAAACCTGTTGAATCCTAAACATTTAAAATAATTGATTAAACACAAAGTTTTGAATAACAAAAACAAACTTATTTATAATTTTGAAATTATAAAATTCTCGTTTTCCTTTCCTTCCTCGTTTTTCCTATCTTAAAATTTTTTTCTTATCTTTATCTTTATTTTTCTCCTCCATTTTCGATTTATTTTTTAATTTTGCATATTTTTGTATATATTGTTCGAATTTTTTCCTCTTTTTTTTTTCTTTTCTCTGAGGAATTTTTTTCTCATTTAATTTTAATTTCTTAAACATTTTTTCCTTTTTCTGCTGAGGATCTCTCCCCCCTCTCTCTCTCCCTCTTTCTTTCTTTCTCTTTCAATCCTTCACATTCACACGCACACACTCTCTCTCATTCTCTGTCTTTCCCGCTCTCTATCACATTATCTCTATCTTTCTCTCTCACCTCTCTCCCTTTCACTCTCTCATTCCCTCTCTCTTTCACTCCCTCACTTTCTCGCTCTCTTTTTCCCTCTCTCTTTCTCTCACTGTCTTTGCTTCTCTCTCTCTGCATTTCTCTCTCGCGGTCTAGTTTTCTTTCTCTCTCTATCTTTCTCTGTTTCACTCTGTTTGTCTCTCCCTCTCCCTCTCCCTCTTGTTTTAAATGAGTTGTTTTTCCCTTCCTTAACCTCTACTTCAGTTTTTCCTCTTCCTCCTCCACTTTCTCTAACTCTTCTTTGTTTTGTTTCTTTCTTTTTTCTTTGTTTCCAATTTTACTACTACTACTACTACCACCACCACCATTACAAGTATTACTACTACTACTACTACTACTACTACTACTATTACTACCATTACTACTACTACCACCACCACTACTACTACTACTACTACTACCATTACTACTACTACTGCTACTACTACTACTAATACTACTACCATTACTACTACTGCTGATGCTGCTGCTATCGTGACTGCTTCTCCTCGTCCTCCTCATCATCATCCCTTAAGTTTCACGACGACCACCACTACAGCAACCACCGCGTCTTCGAAACAACCAATGCTACTACTACCTATACATTGAATACAATACTTGTTTTCTAAATGTAACCTCTACTCAGTCGGTTTGTATTCTACACACTATAACCAATCCCTAAATTAAAGCTCCGTATAACACTACACTTAATACTAAAGCGGAATGTGGGAGCCACTAATGAGCCCACGATATTTTGTTACATATCGCGAGGCTTCGTTATTGTGATATTCACCTCACGTTCTGCGTCACGCTGAATTTGCCTAACAATTACGTTACGAGTACGCGCGTTTTTGGAGTGCTCAGCCATTTGCACGTTAATTTCACAAACCTGATGTTTCGTTCGACGTATCAGCTGGAACAGTCGTCGTCGCCACCGATGGAGCGCCAGTTGAATTTTTATATTTACGTTTTTTTTATGCACCAAAATGTAAATTATTTTATTCTTTTGTTGAATTACTTGTTTCAGTCATTTGACTGCGGCCGTGTTGGAGCAGCACCTTTAAGGGTTTTAGTCGATGAAGTCGACCCCAGAACATATTCTTTGTAAGTCTTGTATTTGTTCTGTCGCTCTCTTAAGTTACGGGGACGTAAACATACCGACAACGGTTGTCAGTTTGTGGTGGGAGGACAAACACAGACGCAAAGATACACACAGACACACACACACACACACACACATAAATATTCAAAATGGCTGACGACTAGTTTTACGCTTGAAACTCTAGATAACCAACGAATTTGAATCAAACTATTTTGATCCATATATATATATATGTATGTATGTATGTATGTATGTATGTATGTATGTATGTATGTATGTATGTATGCATATGTGTGTGTGTGTGTGTGTATGTATTTATATATACGACGGGCTTCTTTCAGTTTCAGTGTACCAAATCCACTCACAAGACGTTGATCGGGCCAAGGTTATACTGAAAGACACTTTCCCAAGGGGCCACGCAGTGAGACTGAACCCGGAACCATGTGGTTGGGACGCAAAATTCTTACCACACAGCCACGCCTGCGCCTATGTGTGTACTGTTTTAATAATATTTGTTTCTGACGAGACCTCATTAACCAGTGCCCTATATTCGTCTTACTCAGTTATTTCCTACCCAGGAACCCTAATAGCTGTTTATTCTGTAAAAATTGCTGAAGGAACTGTAGGGCTCACTGTGGCAACTTCCTCTGCTGGGCTCCATTCCCGTAGACAACATACATTGAAGATACAGAACACATTCACACACATACACGCACATAAGTAATTAATCTTATAAACATACATTAAAAAACACACGTAGCGATATACGTATATAAGCATATATATATATATATATATATATACAGACAAGGACAAATAAGAATACTCGCATGTACATGTATATCCAAACATACACACACACGCACATATACATGAATAGATATGTGTGTGCATTAGATTATGCATATACACACATGTATGCATACATATGCTGAAGTAAGAATATATACATGCATGTAAAATGCTTTTATAGATGTAAACTGTATATAGATAGACAGACAGTTAACCAGACAGATAGGTAATCAAAATAAGCAACAAGGATATCCAGAGGTAATTCAGTACGAACGTTTCATGCGACTCCATTTAATTGAACAATGCAAACGTTACATCAATTTAAAATGTAAAGCAATCTTCAGCTGCACAAAAAACATAGAATTTAATTAAATTCGAAGGACTTATTAGTATAATTTTATTAAAAATTTCCAGGAGGATAAGGAGATAGACAAAGAAATTATTTTACCAACACCATCACTTGGAAATTTTGGATAAAATTATATTAATGAGTCCTTGGAATTAAATTAAATTCTATGTTTTTTTTGTGCAGCTGAAGATTGCTCTACATTTTAAATTGATGTAATGTTTGCATTGTTCAATGAAATGGAGTCGCATGAAACTATCGTACTGCATTACTTCTGGATATCCTTGTTGCTTATTTTGATTATAATCACCTTATTTTAAATTGTATGGATAACATCATACTAAATTCTGGTGCTTTCAATTAAGTATCACACAGCCACACTTACGCCTATAAAGCATGATGTATATTAATCTCTTCGTAAATGATTCCAATCCATTTTTTTCTTGGACATTAACTTCCCATATGGTAAATACATGAATATGTACTTGAAAATTCTAGAAGAGATTTGAAACCACCACCTATATGTTGTATTGCTACTTCTCGACACCCATGCCTACAGGGCCACCAGAGCAGCAACAATTGAACATTATCAAATGATTTGAGCAATGAGATGTACAAAAGCAGTGAAATTACCGTACCTCGAGCCTGGACGACTATATAAATGTAGATGAGAACATACGATGAAGAAAATTAACAGTAACTAGATTAATAAAAATTACGCAGAGGAGGTAATTTAGTCTGCCGAAATAACAAAAGGGAAATAGAAAGCAATTAGCTCTTTCGGTTAAGATAAACAGAAAGCGAGACAAAGTAATAGAGGGTTCTGAGAATCTTCGACTGAATTAAAACAGACGAAACCGGAAACAGATGGGACTATTTAGTTATTTGCACGTTAGGCTTTGAATCGTTGAAAGAAGAGAAACGAAGCGAAACTTAGCAAATAATAAAGTAAAATTTTTTTAAAAAGGAGCGGAACACGAGTTTGTAATAAAAAAGATGGGGAATCAAAAAGGTATTCTTGGAAGAAATGTGATAATGAAATGATGCTTGTTGTTATAGGAGAAAATTTTCATGGTAACATAATTTTATACAGCAACATTATTCATCAATTAAGTCAAAAGCTTGGTAATAGTATAGGTAGTGGAGGCGCAATGGCCCAGTGGTTAGGGCAGCGGACTCGCGGTTTCGATTCCCAGACCGGGCGTTGTGAGCGAAAACACCTAAAGCTCCACGAGGCTCCGGCAGGGGGTGGTGGTGATCCCTGCTTTACTCTTTCACCACAACTTTCTCTCACTCTTACTTCTTGTTTCTGTTGTACCTGTATTTCAAAGGGCCGGCCTTGTCACTCTCTGTGTCACGCTGAATATTCCCGAGAACTACGTTAAGGGTACACGTGTCTGTGGAGTGCTCAGCCACTTACACGTTAATTTCACGAGCAGGCTGTTCCGTTGATTCGGATCAACCGGAACCCTCATCGTCGTAACCGACGGAGTGCTTCCATCCAATAGTATAGGTTATGATTATCAGATATCTTTCGCCTGACTTAAAGCAGAGCAAGTCGCGGATAGATGTGCATATATGTTAGATCGATAAAAAAATGTGACGAGAGAGTTGTTCGGATGCCTGCTTATCGGAGAGAAATGGAGCAAAAGAGAGCAAAAGAACAAAGTTCGATTTGAAAATAAACGGAATATGCGTTAGCAATACAATGAGGGGAAACCAGCAAAGCATCTTGGAAGAAACAAAGGAGAAAATTAAGAAATATTTTATCATCGGAAAAAGAGAGAACATTTTTAATGTACGGTAATTATAAATTAAGTCAAATGTCTACCAATCTTAATAAGGTTTCAATTTTGAATAGCAAAATTATTTCCAAAGTTGTTGGCTTACAGATTTTGTCAATTTAAAATTTAAAGAGGGACTCATAACTGAATGCACTTGATATGATGGAGTTTGAATTTTTGTTTTGAATAAAGACAAGAAACAATTTCTTACGTATATTCAGAATATCGGTGGACAGCGTCGAAACTTGAGACTTTCATTTGTGCGTAGGTAGCAACAGCTACCGAGGTCACTCTACGCTTTCGTTTTAGTAACAAAACTTCATTTTATTGCGTTATTTCTTTTCATCCTATCATATAAATGCCAAATGTATTTAGAAAGTGACGCAGCATAACAATTAGGTACAGATGTAAACAAAGTGACATGCTATATATATATATATATATATATATATATATATATATATATATATATATATATATATATATATATTCCTAACCGAGTTCTCGAATCCCTAACCAAAACCAAATATTCCAAATATTCATCAATACGCTGTCTCACATGCTACTTTAAATCGTGTATACCATTGTAATCATCACTGTCAACATTCTATTTAAGTCTATTCTACATTTGACTCTTCCCGTCCTATTTCTCCGCAGTCTATTCATCATTGCCATCCATTCAATAACAAATATCTTAAAATTCCCAGAGGTACGTTTAAACATTCATTTTGCCGTTAATTATATCTACTTGTGCTCTTGTATTTCATTATATTGTTTTGGTAACTAGTTCCCATCAACATACGTC
>NC_043007.1:26507041-26510496 GCF_006345805.1 Octopus sinensis
GTGCGTGTGTTTGTGGATAGATATATATAAGCTGCCATTTTCTCGGCCGAGTATTGGCGAGAAGCGGAAACGCTCGGATAATAACATGTGTGAACCCGACATTTCCATTATCTCACTCGAAGTGACTGCAAATTCTATATCTCTTATCATTGCACGCACACACACACGCACACACACACACACACACACACCCCCACACACACACACACACACACACATACAAACACAAATATACACATACACACACGCACACACAATGGTATATGAGATCGAAAAATTGTCACATGCAGTTCAATTCTGAACGCGCTGTCTACAATACTGAAAGTAACTCGGCTGAGCGCTGCACCAAAGTGACATCACATCTTTCACCATCCAAATTACACAACTTATCTTAACCACAGTCGTATATCTAAGAGATGAGGAATTATGTACATTTTTTACATTATTTACATTATTTACATTTGACGGATATTTGTCCCCATCTTGTTTGTTGTTAACCCAACGTTTCGGCTGATATACCCTCCATCAGGTGTCTTGAAGAAATTTCGAACCTGGGTTCTCATTCATAAGGTGAAAAGAAATAAGAAGAAATAAGAAACGTTAGCACGACGGCGAAATGCTTAGCAGTATTTTGTCTGCCTATTCCACCTAGGTTGACTTTGCCTCTCATCCTTTCGGAGACGATAAATTAAGTATCATTTGCGCACTGGGGTCGATCTAATCGACTGGCCCTCCTCCCACAAAATTTCGGGCCTTGTGCCTCGAGTAGAAAGGAATAATAATAACAACAGCAGGAAACAGGTTTTGTAAGATATGAAATTTAATGAAAATAAATTATTTATAAATAAAGACGTAAGCATTGCCCCATGGTGTGTGGTTAAGGACTTTGTTTGCAACCAGGTGGTTTTAGATTCAGTTTTTGTGTCATCCAATCTATTTTGAGTCAACTTACCTGACAGGAGTCGTGAGAAGTTCGTCGTGTATATATATAATATATAACTACGACCGCGAGTCCGCTGCCCTAACCACTGGGCCATTGCGCCTCCGCGGTTCCGATTCCTAGATCGGCGTTGTGAGTGTTTATTGAGCGAAAACACCTAAAAAGCTCCACAAGGCTCCAGCAGGGGGTGGTGATACCTGCTGTACTCTTTTACCACACTTTCTCTCACTCTTTCTTCTGTTGGCCTGCTCGCTTAGCCAGCGGGGTGGCGTCATTCTAAGGCTAAAACAATGCGAACGCATTGTGACCAGCGATGTGTAACAACATCTGATGGTCTGGTCGAAAGAAAGAAAGAAAAAGAATATATATATATATATATATATATATATATATATACACATAGCAAAATAAGCAACAAGGTTATCCAGTACGATCGTTCCACGCAACTCCATTTAATTGAACAATGCAATCATTACATCAATTTAAATGCAGAGCAATCTTCAGCTGCACAAAGAGATAGAATTTAAAAGATGGACACATTTGTATAATTTTACCTAAAATCTCCAAGAGGTTAAGGCGATAAACAAAGAACATGCCTTCCCTTCTAAGCTGAAGGGAAGGCAGCGTGGTGTTGGAGACGTTAGGTAAAATTATATTAATGTGTACATCTGTTTTAATTAAATTAAATTCTATGTCTTTGTACAGATAAAGATTGCTCTGCATTTAAATTGATATAATCATTGCATTGTTCAATTAAATGGAGTTGCGTGAAACGATCGTACTGCACTACTTCCGGATATCCTTGTTGCTTATTTTGATTTTAATCGCCTTATTTTGAAATTGTATGGATACTACCGTACTAAATTCATGTGCCTCAGCTTATTTAGCATAGTCATCTGAATCTATATATATACATACATATATATATAATCGTGTATATATACACACGTAAATATCTGTGTGTTTGTGTGTGTGAGTGTGTGTGTGTGTGTGTGTGTGTGTGTATTCCTTTGTGTTTGGATAACCGGTGCAAGATTGTATATGTCCACATAATTTAGAGGTCCGGTAAAACAGAGAGATATATGGATTGACGTATAAGACTACATATAAAAGCGCAGTGAACCTGCATGGCTGCAAGTAAATGACTAAAACTAGTAAAAGAATATGTAAAATTAGAGAGAGGGAGAGAAAAAAAGAGAGAGAGACAGACAGACAGATAGACAGAAAGGGAGTAATTGTATTCCGTCCCCGCTAGATAGATATATTCTTTTCTACTCTAGGCACAAGACCCGAAATTTTTAGGAGGTGGACAGTCGATTAGATTGACCCCGGTACGCAACTAGTACTTAATTTATCGACCCCGAAAGGTTGACAGGTGAAGTCGACCTCGGCGGAATTTGAACTCAGAACGTACAAACGGACGAAATACTGCTAAGCATTTCACTCGGCGTGCTAAGGATTCTGCCAGCTCACCGCTTTGCCCGCTAGATATATTAACGAAATAAAAAAAAAGACATTTAATTGTTTACAAATTCAATCATTGACAAAAGGAAATATATATATATATATATATATATATTATTATTATTATTATTATATTATTATTATTATTATTATATTTCTAAGTCTCCCCTTGCTGTTCTGGTATATACAGACTAGTTTCAGGGTATTTGCTCCTTATTAATGTAGAGTAGCCGAACCCTGCAGGCGTTGCTACTGACCGTCTGTTCGAAGGATTATTTACCTAAAATTCAGTGGAATATGTCCTCTGGTTTTCAAAATTAGAAATATTAATGTTTCTAACGTATGTAGGGTTAGATTAGTCGACCTTGTTAATATTGGGAATTTTTCTGTGATCGATTCGAGGAGACAGAAAAATTATAAAACCTTTATAATATTAACAACATCAGAACTACATCAAAAGAAAAGGGGAAAATAAAGAAAAGGAGAAATTATGCTAACAAATAGAAGGGTTTTCTTGAAACCACGCGTGTAAGAATGAATATGTTCAAATATGTGGATGTTCATGTAGAGGTGATATATGTGTGTGAGTGATTGTGTGCATGTGTGTATAATTACGTATGTGTGAAAGTGTATCTATGAAGATGATGTATATGTGCATATGCATGCGTGGATATATGTAATTACAGAAATATGCATCTATGCACATAAACAAAAAAATACACATGATATATATATATATATATATAATATGAGTATGCGTGAGTATATGTATATCAGAAAGGAGAGAGATGGTGACTGAGATAGAGAGAGAAAGAGAGAGAGAGAAAGAGAGGGAGAGAAAGACGAGAGCAGAGAGAGAGAGAGAGAGAGAGAGAGAGAGAGAGAGAGATCCATATGCCTCTACTTCCTGAAAGATACAATGCAAAACTGTTCCCGAGTTCTGTCACGCTTTCAGATATGAAAATCATAAAATGTTATGTTATAATCCTAAACATTTAAAAATTTATATATGATGTATGTATGCATGTGTGTATGTATGTATGTATGTATG
>NC_043007.1:26513096-26518096 GCF_006345805.1 Octopus sinensis
TATCACTATTATTATTATTATTATTATTATTATTATTATTATTATTATATTGACATATATATACATATATACGATGGGCTTCTTTCAGTTTCCGTCTACCAAATCCACTGACAAGTCTTTGGTCGGCCCGTGGCTATAGCAGGAGACACTTGCCCAAGGTGCCACGCAGTAAGACTGAACCCGGAACCATGTGGTTCGTAAGCAAGCTACTTACCACACAACCACTCCTATGCATATGGGGAGATTAAAGATAACACGAAGACTTTTGCTCTTCCGTGTTAAAATTAGACAAGAAAATAAACAGAACAAAGATGTATGATTTGACAAAGGTTTTACGATTGATACTATTTTATTAAACTTTTAATGCATTCTACATCCTTAGGATGGTGCTGAGTCACAAGCATTGTTAAAGCTTTATATTATTCTTTTCCACCTTTTCAGCACAGACACTACTTTCCCCTTTCATATTCATGTAGCATGAGAGAAAGAATAAAAATTAGTGCAAAACATTACTTAGTCTTCTATAATATAGAATTTTAATGCAGATTTATTAATTACAGCCATATTCTCATTGAAAATATATTAAAGGCAACGATTCATTCAATATCAATACTCTTGTACAATTTAATGCATATTACAACGCACACACATACATGCATGCGTATATACATACATACATGCACACGCACACACCTATATATATATTGTAAATGTATATTTTTTAATCTACATATAATCAATTTGCTTTCCAAAAAAAGGGGTGAAAATTTCTGTTTCGAATAATAAAAATCACTGATTAACTCCCTTAAAATTTAACTTTCAGTTACTTTCCAAAATTTCTGTCCCCTTACTAACAGGAATAGCATGAAATTATGACATTATCACTATCTACTTAGTCATGATTAACATAACCGAAACCGGACAACTATGGAAAATGCTTTTTCAAATATATATATATATTTCTGTAATTCTTACTATAAGTCACACCGTGGAATTTTTTTCTTAAGCCATATTACTATATACCCATACACGCGCTCACACATACATGCATGTAAACATTTATGTGGCTCAATAATAAAATAATATCACAAAGCGGCGGTGAACAAGAAGCATGATATATTAGTTTTAACGCTCAAGAAGAAATAAGTCTTTAGCGTGTCGACGCTACGTTCTCCTGAAAGAGGATAGATGAGGAGATAAAAAATGGCAGAAAAAATGTATCTGAAATTTATTATCTATCTATATTTATCTGTCAGAGATAGATGGATAGATAGAGATATGTAGATAGATAGATAGATAGATAGATAGATAGATAGATAGATAGATAGATAGATAGATAGATAGATAGATAGATAGATAGATATGTTTCTTTATTAGCCACACAGGGCTGCACACAGATGGGACAAGTTACAAGGTAGAGCTTTTCTTCTGGGGGCTGAACAAAACAAAAAGTAAAAAACAAAAGAAACGAAAAAAAAAGGTGGCGTAGGTTTTCGATCAAAAGGGATCGTAAAAGGGAAAAAAAACAATATATAAAATTTAAAAAAATAAAAAAAGGAAAAGGAACAAAAGAAAAGAGAAATGAAAAAAGAAGAAAAAAGGGAAAAAGGAGAAGAGTAAAAAGACGATCAATAGGGATCGTTTATCACAGTGTCATGATGTACGGTGTAAAGGGGGAAGCAGATAAGGTTTATCCGTGGGGAGAAAAGCCTACGAAAAAGATCACGGTAACCTCGGTCAATATTGTTACATGTTACCACATTTGTTTGCTAGTGTGTACCCTCTGTTTTCAATTTCTGGGTTCATAGGATTATGCTCAAGGTGGCTTTGTCATTCATACGTGCCATCCTTGCTACATTCACCCATCTTTCCTTTTCTACATTCACTCTCACTTTCCTTTTCAAGTGGTACTTGAAGAAGTTGATGAGAGATTGACCAGAGAGGAAAGTGTTTGTCTCCAATCCTTTCAGACGCGTCCACCAGATACATTCTTTCGCCATAGCCACAAGGATGATGAAAATAGCTCTTCCTTCCCGATTGAAGGAAGGAGGCGTGACAATATTGACGATAGATAGATTGATAGATAGATAGATAGATAGATAGATGATAGATAGAGAGAGAGAGAGATAGGTACATAGATAGATAGGTAGATAGGTAGATAGGTAGATAGGTAGATAGATAGGTGGATAGGTAGGTAGATAGGTAGATAGGTAGATAGATAGGTAGATAGGTAGATAGATAGATAGATAGATAGATAGATAGGTAGATAGATAGATAGATAGATAGATAGATAGATAGATAGATAGATAGATAGATAGGTAGATAGGTAGATAGATAGGTAGATAGATAGGTAGATAGATAGGTGGATAGGTTTGCCTACCTGGGTATTTTGGTTTGGTGTATGTATTTATATGAAAGTATAAACGTTTGTGTCAATGATATCGTACATGAGCTCACGTTTGAATTTTCGTTGTGTAAGTATGAATTCTGCGAGTGTATATACGAGTGAGTGTCTTCATTACAAAACAATATAAGCGAATCACAGTAGGAAATGCAATCAATTGTGCATGAAAGGGTCCATTATCAATATACCCATATTCGTGGTGTTACGGTTATCAACCAATCGGACGACAGAAAGTTTAAATCAAATATACATTAGAATGATGTTTAGATATTACTCATATATATGTCTGGGTGTTCGTACGTGTATGTTCTTAATGTATATGGTTATATTAAGGCGGCGAGCTGGCAGAAACGTTAGCACACCGGGCGAAATGCCTAGTGGTATTTCCGTCTGCCGTTATGTTCTGAGTTCAAATTCTGTCGAGGCGTACCAGCTCGCCGCCTTAAATATTATCGGTTATAGCTGTATTCCTATGGTTCTTTGCGACCTACAGCAAACTGTTGTGGATGCGCAATGGCCCAGTGGTTAGGGCAGCGGACTCGCGGTCGTAGGATCGCGGTTTCGATTCCCAGACCGGGCGTTGTGAGTGTTTATTGAGCAAAAACACCTAAAGCCCCACGATGCTCCGGCAGGGGGTGGTGGTCATCCCTGCTGTACTCTTTCACCACAACTTTCTCTCACTCTTACTTCCTGTTTCTGTTGTACCTGTATTTCAAAGGGCCGGCCTTGTCACTCTCTGTGTCACGCTGAATATCCCCGAGAACTACGTTAAGGGTACACGTGTCTGTGGAGTGCTCAACCTCTTGCACGTTAATTTCACGAGCAGGCTGTTCCGTTGATCGGATCAACCGGAACCCTCGTCGTCGTAACCGACGGAGTGCTTCCAACCAACAGCAAACTGTGTGAAAAACAAGCCATTACTAGCTTCATTTCATTCTTAGTATGAAGGTGCGTGGTTTAGTGGTCAGTATTTGATTTCCGACGGTGCGTTATGTCCTTGAGCAAGACTATTTATTTCACGTTGCTCCAGTCTATTCAGTTAGCAAAAAGGTGATGTACCAGTAATTCAAATGGATAACCTTGTCATATTCTGTGTCACGCGAAAGCTATCCAAGAACTACGCTAAGGGAACGCGTGTCTGTGGAGTACTCAGCCACTTGAAAGTTAATTTCACGAGCAGGCTGTTCCGTTGATGGGATCAGCTGGAACACTAGTTGTCGTAACCGACGGAGTACCAGAGCCAACACCAGTTCCATTTTCATAATGAAACCGGAAACGTCTTAAAATTTTAGCGGAAGAATGTACTCAGGTATGATATTCATGCAAATTAAACAAAAGGTGTCATAAGAAAACATGAGAATATCTTAAATGAAAAAAATTATAATTCTAACCTAGTCGTGTTTCTAAAATATCATTTTCGATAAAATACAGGTTTCCTATTTAAACACATAGAAGAATTACGCACAAACACAAACATTCATGTATATATGATGTATGGTGAATTTATGGAAAGAAGTCCCAAATAACGCATCAATTTAATTAAAAATGGAGAAAACAAATTGTTAAAAAATATAAGAGCATTTTCATATATATTTTAACAACTCGTCTTCTCAATTTTTATCTAAATTAACGCGTTTTATGGGATTTCTTTCCATAAATTCACTATACATCATATATAAGTATTACTTCCATATCTTCGCAAATTTTTGCCTGTAAACCACAAGCAAAGTATGAAGAATCAACGTTAGAAATCTTTTTGTAAACTTCCAAACTAAGGCACGAATCTACACCTGTATGTATATGTATGTATGTATGTATGTATGTATGTATGTATATATGTGTGGATATTAATTATATTTTTTAATAATTGTTACATATTTAAATAATATAAATTAATTTATGTATTGGCTTAAGCCTTTCATTGTTTGATTTGCCTAATAGGGGTTTTGTCTCTAATTTAATATAATATAATATATATATATA
Source organism: Octopus sinensis (assembly GCF_006345805.1). Classification (NCBI taxonomy): domain Eukaryota; kingdom Metazoa; phylum Mollusca; class Cephalopoda; order Octopoda; family Octopodidae; genus Octopus; species Octopus sinensis. Next base: position 26,517,484 of record NC_043007.1, read on the forward strand.
TATATATATATATATATATATATATATATATGTATATATATATATATGCATATAACTTATAAACAAGGGAAATAGAAAAATTATTCCAATGCCAATATGCTGAGAACAGACTTTAAATCGTCTGTTCTCAGCATATTGGCATTGAAATAATTTTTATATTGCCCTTGTTTTTTAGTTGTTTATAATTTTAACCTTTATATGTATTTTAATTTGCTGCCACATTTGATGAAATTTTTTTCTGAAAAAATGTTATCGTATATTAGTAGTAGTAGTATATATATATATATATATATATATATATGCATGTGCAAACGCACACACGTATTGATTATCTGTGTGTTGGAGAAGATCGTATCGTCGAAACCTCGAGAGAGCTATTGGTAGTAAATTATACATTCACTCTATAAACAGTATTGAATCCTTCATTCGGTGCCTGATTTCTCATAATTTCTCATTAATTTTTTATATGAAGCACGTTGACACACACAACACAGGCACACACTCATACACACACACACAACACACACACGGGTGTGTATATATATATATATATATATATAATACATATGTATATATATATATATGTATATATATATGGGTGTGTGTATATATA
>NC_043007.1:26523096-26533096 GCF_006345805.1 Octopus sinensis
AATAAAGAAAAGAAAAAAAACAGAAAAAAAACAGAAAAAAAACAATCACGTATTTTACTCTATCACAAACATGGGAGTAGCAAACATTGTAGGAAACCAGACTAAACGAATGCATAGTTCAATTCACAATAAAGTTGATTTAATTTACTTCCACCCAGGGTCGATAAAGCACATTCTAAGAAAACTAATTTAATCGACCCTAGCATTTGACTGGTACTTTACTTCGTAGGCTCCGCAGAGAGAAAGGACGAAGATGATCTAACACGGATTCGAACTCAGTGCCTAATGGAACGTGACTAAATATGGCAATGGGTTTTGCATCAAGGTCATTGACCGTGCCTGTGTTTTAATGATTATTTCGGACTAAAAGATAGAGAAACTGCACAAATGCACTCAGTTAAATCTTTAGAAACGGAGGCCGTTGTTTTAATTCCAATATATATGGGAATGAGGACGTCAAAGATACGTATACCAAGGGTATGTGAATATGTCCGGATTTGAACTCGCAATGCTGAATATGTACGGATTTGAACTTGTAGTGTGAATGTGTCCGGATTTGAAATCGTAATGCAGAATATGTCCGGATTTGAACTCGTAATGCTGAATAAGTTCCAATTTGAACCCGTAATTCTGAATATGTCCGGATTTGAACTCGTAGTGTGAATGTGTCCGGATTTGAACTCTTAATACTTAATATGTCCGGATTTGAATTCGTTATGCTGAATATGTCCGGATTTGAACTCGGAAATTAAGAAAGAAAATGACTAAGCATCACAAGGCATGATACGATACTGTTTGGAGATTGTGCAATCCAGCTCGCTTCCACATAGTTACTACCACTGCGACTAATAATAACGATAGTAATATCGAAATCTTATTACAGACTCGGCTTGCAGCCAAACAAGCACTGTGCACGCTTTTCTAGAAACAAAATAAACAATTCTATTAAAGTTTTTACAAAAATAAACAAAAACTACTCTCACTCACATATACATAAACAGAGGCAGACCAACACAACTGATAAAATGGCGTAAAACAGACAACTAAATCCACTGTTGACTAAAACCGATCTGTTATACAAGATACACACATACAAACGCACACGCTCAGATCCGCAGACAGACACGCATTCGAAAAGGTTGCGTTGCCTAACATTAAAAAACCGTAACTGTTAAAATATAAACAAAATCCAACAGACACACAGAAACAAATAATAAAAAATTCAAAAATCAAAATGAAAAATAACAATAATAATAATAATAATAATAAAAAGCGTCTGAATGCTCTGGTCCCTAACACTGATCTGGCTTTATTCTATCAGACTAAGAGAAATGAAAGACAAAATTGAATTTGGCAATATTTCAAGTCATAGATGATAATGAATCTGAGGGTTTGGGTTTTTTATTTCTCTGCACTTGCATTCAACTATCTAAATAACACCCATGAGGGGCATTTCATGTAATTATACAGTATCTTTCTTTCCCATGAGAAGAATGCATATATATACATGTATGCGTTTGTGTGTGTAATTGATATATATATATATGTGGTGGTCGTTTTATTTGTTCGTTAAAAGTTTTCAAATAGAGAAATGAGGAAAATCTTCGACAACGAGAAAAAAAATGATGATAATAATAATAATATAATAATAATAATAATAATAATAATAATAATAATAAAGAAATGAATAAAAATAAAGATGTGAAAAACTAAAAATTAAAAAAAGAAATTTAAACAAAGAAACGAAATGGTGTAGTGAGGGGCGAAGACGATGGGGCAAAAATTATAAAATAGAAATATAAAATTTTGAAAGTAAAATTGAAGAAAATGAAATTGTATTATTTGCTTTGTTTTGTCATTTATTTATGACTTTTTGTGCGTTTAAATTTTTACGTTACTTGCTCTTGGTTTTTATAATAATTATTTTTTATCTCATTCTTATTTTATTTTTTACTTTTTTCTTTATGGAAATTTTCTAGGGTGTTTTTAATTTATTATTATTTTTTTTTTTTACAAAATGTCATTAACGCCGTAAGAAAATGGCTGTTGAAGAAAGCACACAGACAATAAATACATTCACATATATACATACATTGACAAGCAGGGGGGGGGGGCGACGAAGTGAAGAAGGCGGAGGAGCATTTTTGCCCCCAGTAGAATTAATGGCGCGCATGTCTTTAGTATCACACCTGAAGTCACGGTATGCACATTAAGCCTTTTCTCACACAGTTAATCCCCTTAAGAGATTTATTTAATAAAGTAAAATTCAGAAAAATATTACCAGCTGCTGGTATTTCATTCGAATTGAGAAAGGGCCAGTTAATAATTAGACTGGATTTTTATTGATCGACAGGTTGGAGGTTCGAATCACGTTGACGGAGACATGCTTTTTTTCCTGTTCATTTCCTTCCAAACTGTGATTGTAAGGTTGACCAGTGCAGGCTAGTTATAGAAAGGTCGTAGCTGTTGTTTATCCCACGTCAGTTCTGATTGAATAGCCCTATGGTCAGCGCCAAATAAATTATGGTTACCCATTTATGGAGGTGCGTGGCTTAGTGATTCACGTGTTGGACTCATGATCGTAAGGTTGTTGTTCGATTCTAGGACCGGACATTCTTGTTGTGTTCTTGAGCAAAACACTTTATTTCACATTGCTCCATTTTCACTCAACTGGTAAAAATGAATAATCTTGCGACGGATCGGCGTCCCGTCCAAGGTGGGGAGTTCATACGCCACTGAAACTGCGAAACGGCCCTTATGAGCCTGGCATGGCTCGAGAAGGAAACATTTCTTGTTTTTCTTCACGTTAGCAGCAGTATATATTCCAGTACTGCTTACAGATGTTATATAGGCGCAGGAATGGCTGTGTGGTAAGTAGCTTGCTTACCAAACACATGGTTCCGGGTTCACTCCCACTGCGTGGCACCTTGGGCAAGTGTTTTCTACTATAGCCTTCGGGCCTACCAAAGCCTTGTGAGTGGATTTGGTAGACGGAACTTGAAAGAAGTCCGTCGTATATATGTATATATATATGTGTGTGTGTGTGTGTTTGTATATGTTTGTGTGTCTGTGTTTATACCCCCAACATCGCTTGACAGCCGATGTTGGTGTGTTTATGTCCCAGTAACTTAGCGGTTCGGCAAAATAGACGGATAGAATAAGTACTTACAAAGAATAAGTCCTGTGGGTCGATTTATTCGACTAAAGGTGGTGCTCCAGCATGGCTACAATCAAATGACTGAAACAAGTAGAAGAGTAAAAGAGTGACCAATTTTCTATATAGAGGTTTGTAATAACACACCAAGTGGTGATAAGAAATGAGATTAATTAATAATTCAATTATAAAATGATGTTGATTACATATTTGAATAATTAAAATGCAAATATAAAGTTTCCCAGATTTTTCAACGCGAAAAATAACCTAATTTGGCCTAAATACGATGGTTGATAAAATATTTGCTAACATTATTTAACCGAGTTATCAAGGGAGACAACATCGAATGTTTATTAACTTTAACGAACGAGCGTATAGCGTTTGCCAGTGCTTTGTGGTGCTATAGGAATTATTTTACTGTAAATATTGTTCAAATATTGATAATAGAACATTGACTAATACTAGGGATTAATTGATATATAATTGTAAGAGGGGTGTTAAATACACATTTAGCTAATACAAATACAAGTTTGATGATTTACAATGCTTTAATCATTAACTCCCGTCCAAGCAATGATGAGACATTTAATGTGATATTTAGCTTTGTTTCATTATATTGTATGATTCATTGTTAACTTTGAACACTATAAAATCCTTAGGTTGACTGAAAGGTGAGTATGTTTAATTTAGGGGCTCCTCTCATTTTACTCGTATATACCTTATTGGCCCAGACATCATGCAGGAACGAGGGGACCTTTAAGCACAATGAAACTGCTGTGTGGTTACTCGATCTGCTAGGAATGACTGCCAAGATTTTTATAAATCATGCTCTCACCATATAAATAAAAAAGAAATATGGATTTCAGATTGTAGCCCTAATCATGAAAATGGTGCCATATAGAACAATTTTGTTGAGAGCTTTTCCCCAGTCAAACTGGAGTGGGAATAAACCAAAAAAGGGAACCTATTGTTAATTTACTTTTTTAAAGCTTAGGACGTAGATGTATCCACCACATCTTATTTAATTCTGCACTGCGGCGCTTCGCATCCCTACATCATTAATTTAGTTAAGGCATAATTTCTTATATATATATATATATATATATATATATATATATAGTCTGTGGAGGAAGGGCCGCACTCATCGTTCGGTTTCTGAACCTCCGAGACTAACTGACGGAAGAGATGGAACATACTACATACTTAGACAAGTAATTTGGCCCCAATGCTTACAAGAGAGTGGACTCCTCTAAAGATATCCATAGACTAGTTTATGTTGTTACACCACGTGACCGATTAAATCCAGAGTCCAAAAGCAGTTAAAGTACCGGAAGATGTAAGATACTATATTCCATCTTTTACAGAAAAGGACTTGATCCATTAGTGTCTACGGTATATTGCAATTTATCAAGGTAACATGCAGTGATTTAAACCCGAAGTCAAGTAATTGCGAAACGACATCCTTGGGCGGACAAACTTATTAAGCATTGATGTGTTCACAGTAGCTTCGAGCCTACATAAATGAACAGAAAGTTAGATCAAGTAATCAAAACGATTCGAAGTCAAGAACATAGTGATGGCCTGAACCGTTTACAAGTGAGTATCAAATTGGAAAACTGTAGCCGGCATTGGAACATATGCTCTGATATTATAATGAAAATCACAAAAGACACAGTGGGTTACCTACTTGAAGGAATAGCTAAGTGGACTTGATCGAACCCTGAATTGTAGCTCAATGATATTTAGCTTAAAGCAAATGTCTTTCATAAATCAAGACTCAGCTTAAATAGGAAGAGGAAATTGTTAGTACTTAAATCAAATCAAAGTAGGGGAGTGGCAACAACTTCGGTATCTCAGAATATAAAAATTAGTGAACTGCTTAGCTGGTTGACTCATTACCGCGCTGGAATAGAAAATGTTTAGCGGTATTTCGTCTGCCGTTACGTTCTGAGTTCAAATTCCGCCGAGGACGACTTTGCCTTTCATCCTTTCGGGATCGATTAAATAAGTACCAGTTTCGCACTGGGGTCGATATAATCAACTTAATCTGTTTGTCTGTTCTTGTTCGTGCCCTCTGTGTTTAGCCCCTTGTGGGTACTAAAGAAATAGGTATTTCGTCCGTCTTCGCATTCTGAGTTCAAACTTTGCCGAGGTCAACTTTTCCTTTCATCCTTTCCAGTTGAGTACTGGAATCGATGGAACCGACTTATATGTTCCATCGAAATTGCTGGCCTTGTGTCATAATTTGAAAGCAATATGTTAAAATTAGTATTACACATTCAGGGAGAGGAAGAATGTAAGTTAAGATGCTAGATATTTTATTCACAATAAAAAGAATAAAGGCAAGACAACTGGTTGACAGGTCCGTTTCTTTTTATAGTATGAAAGACAAAGGTTAAATTTAAAGGATTTGACTTCAGAACGATCAACGGTGTAGCTAGCAATCACAAACCACCAGGCATTTTGCAAATTCTGTGCTTAACTGGCGACTAATTATAATGATTTATTTATCACATGAGCAGAGCTACACGGCTTGAGGAAGGGATATTATCGGTTATATCATCTTAAGTACTTGATAGAAACATATTTTATGCACATTCCACCAACAGAAAATAAAAAAAAGTGATATCGTGACGCACTAAGATTTGAACTCCAACAGTAAAAAGACATCACTAAAAACGCGAGCCACCGAATCTACTAATTCCGCTATTCTCTGGTATTGACAGTGTAACGATTCCTAATACAATTCTGTGGAAATGTCGATGCGATGATATCGAACTTCTACTTGAATATTCTGGTTTGAATGACCTTGGGATAGGAAAGTTCACTTCGACCTGGCGGTGTTTGAACTGGAAAGGCAAACAAAACAAAATGTCCTTTTGTTCTGCGATCTATTAAATATTTTGCCCGCTAATATTCCTCTCTAAGGCGGCGAGCCTGCAAGTACCAGTTGAACGACCTGGGTTGATGGAATCGACTTAATCCATTTCAGAACTTGCTGACCTTATGTCAAAATTTAAAACACAGAAGGTCTGCACGAACACCGTCATTTTCGTGGCAGAAAATGATGCGGCGCTATGTCCTCTATGATATATTTAGGAGGCGCAATGGCCCAGTGGTTAGGGCAGCGGACTCGCGGTCGTAGGATCGCGGTTTCGATTCTCAGACCGGGCGTTGTGAGTGTTTATTGAGCGAAAACACCTAAAGTTCCACGAGGCTCCGGCAGGGATGGTGGTGATCCCTGCTGTACTCTTTCACCACAACTTTCTCTCACTCTTACTTCCTGTTTCTGTTGTACCGGTATTTCAAAGGGCCGGCTTTGTCACTCTCTGTGTCACGCTGAATATCCCCGAGAACTACGTTAAGGGTACACGTGTCTGTGGAGTGCTCAGCCACTTACACGTTAATTTCACGAGCAGGCTGTTCCGTTGATTCGGATCAACCGGAACCCTCGTCGTCGTAACCGACGGAGTGCTTCCATGATATATTTACGAAGCTGTGCTTTGGTGAGTGTTGCAAAAGCTGCCGAAACAGCATCCTTCAATTGTTGGGTATTCTGGGATCGCTCTTGTCAAACTCTTACCTTAACAATACCCCCACAGAGTGTTGTCGCAAGACATGAGGTTTAGACTTCTGGGAGGCCAAATGAGAGGTGTTGCATGTTGTTGTGATCCTCGCCCCATCCATCTATTCCGAAAAACTTCATTCAGGTATTCACTGACATTGATAACATAATGGGGTGTGGCACCATCTTGTTGAAACTAACAATTATTCAAATCCACATTCAACCTCTGGAGTTGTGGAAAAACCAGACATGGCTCCGCATCATTTTGTGCCACGAAAATTCCACCGAGGTCGACTTTGCCTTTCATCCTTTCGGGGTCCATTATTTCTATATAGCCCACGAGTGGCTAAACATAGAGGGGACAAACAAAGGGATTAAGTCGACCGCAGTGCATAACTGGTACTTAATTTATTGACTCCGAAAGGATGAAAGGCAAAGTCGACCTCGGCGGAATTTGAACTCAGAACGTAGCGGCAAGGGGCTACACACAGAGGGGACAAACAAGGACAGACAAACGGATTAAGTCGATTATATCGACCCCAGTGCGTAACTGGTACTTATTTAATCGACCCCGAAAGGATGAAAGGTAAAGTTGACCTCGGCGGAATTTGAACTCAGAACGTAGCGGCACACGAAATACCTATTTCTTTACTGTCCACAAGGGGCTAAACACAGAGGGGACAAACAAGGGCAGTAATAATGGATTAAGTCGATTATATCGACAACAGTGCGTAACTGGTACTTATTTAATCGACCCCGAAAAGATGAAAGGCAAAGTCAACCTCGGCGGAATTTGAACTCAGAACGTAACGGCAGACGAAATACCGCTAAGCATTTCGCCCGGTGTGCTAACGTTTGTGCCAGCTCGCCGCCTTTCGGGGTCGATTGAATAATTTCCAGTTACACAGTGGGGTCGATGTAATCGACTTAATCCTTTTGTCTGTCCTTGTTTGTCCTTCTATGTTTAGCCCCCTCCCACTGTGGGCAATAACGAAATAAATATTTGATGAATAACTTCTATCAAAGTTCGAAGAATAAAAAGCTGAATCTACCTTTGAAGGATTCGAACTCAGACTGTAAAACAGTATAATAGAAATTACATTCTATTGAACTGTCTGACAACATTAATAACTTGAAGCTGCTAATATTAATCTTTCCTATCATTAACGGAGAACCAGATATTTTAGATATCATCAAGTTCATTAACTAATTACACCCCGATTGATAACTTATTGTATCAATATTGTAAAGAAAGAAGGCAAAGTCCACCTTGGCTAGAATTGAACTCAGGACCTAAAGGAATGTAACATAAAACCTGAAAGACTATCGTTCCACGTTCTATGAAATCTACCTCCCACCCCTACTTCTAATGATATTTTCTAAAATTGGCAAAAGGCTATAATTTTTATAGAGGTGACAAAGGAAATTAGTTCACCCAAATCTTGGGTAGCTCTACATTTCATTGACCCTGGAAATGTAAAAAGGTCAACACGACCTGATCGAGGTTTGAACCGAAAATAGACGTAACTAAATATCAAAAGTTAGTTTGTCCTGAACTAATGCAAATTTTACATGAACCCCACCATAATGATGAGGATGATGATAATAATATTAATAATGATGATGACGATGAGCAACTGCAAATGTCTTTCTGTTATAATGATTCCCCAGCTCCATTTTAGGTAATATATTTCATAATTTTAAGTTCCTTTCTAGCACCGCCCCAAATAAAATATTTTCTCAATGAAATTGACGTATCAAAACGAAAGAACACACAAGTACACACAGAGCCACTATGTGGTCATATTTCTTGCAAGAAATGTCAATGAAGTTACCTTCGAATATAACTTTATTGAAGTTATGATAGGATGGTGAATTGAGTAATATAGACCAAGATATCCACCTAAAACAACAAAAAATGTTCATTGATAATCATAGATCTGAATGAAGAATCACGACTAATGGTGAGCTATATATATATATATATATATATACAACTCGTCTTCTGTGTCCTATGGTAGGGATTCTATAGCTACCTACTAGCTCATGTTCAATAGCGGACCAAAAGCCCAGGGGCAAGGAAAGTGCTAATGCTGGCATCATGACCAGGTCTTGAAGGCCATAAAGATGCCACTTTCAGCTATATTTCCTATTTTAAGCACCACAGCCTAATGAAAAATAGTTACTTTTGTCGAGGTTGGGGTGGAGCCAATTAGCAAGGGCACATTGACAGGGAACTGAAAGTCGATAGAGTAAAGGAACTGAAGTTCACAGTAGCTGTTGTTTCAAAAGGCCAGACATTATATTGATCACCGAATCATTCGAATAGGTAGCTTCGTTAAACCTCTCATTGCTCATGGGCACCGTATTGAAGAGGAAAACGATTGGAGGAAATCGAAATAGCGTCAAAGATTTTAATTGTCAAAATAATGGGCGGTTCTTCTTCGGGGCCCATAACCTGCTGGGTATTACAGGGGCCAGTTATCGGAAGACCATCAAATTAGGAACGGAGGTAGGAATGGTTACTTCAAGCGATGAATGGGGAAGGATTAATAGGACTTAAGTTGGGCATTGATCAACGTTGGTTGGATCACCTGGCGTCTGAGCGTAAAAGACTAGAAACACAAAATGAACCCAGCTAGTATTACTGATAACCGCCTGAGATGATTTTGAGATTGCACTGTCTCTGTAAATATACATGAAACTACTTTTATATCTGTAAAATATACATTATATACACCGGGAATGTATATTTTTCGTGCAAATTCTACGAATAGAGTTTAATATATCTAATGTTTGTCTTAAGTGATTGGTCGCAAAAGATCATACCCGATGTATTTAACAAATATTTAATTATATAATTATATTCTCTATTATAAGAGCATCGTAATACCTATATATTTTGATTTATCTGGAAGGAAATTGTTTACACAGTATACTAAATCATAATGTCCGACGATATTCGTTTACTGATATCATTTGTAGAATTGTGTTAGAATAATAAATTCTTATATTTCATATTTCGAGCTTTATAATACAGCTGCATTCTCGATACGGCTCAAATATGATGCTGCATTTTTCTGCAGAACAGCCATGCTCAAAGTGACGAGATCTGAATTCACCCTTCAGCATAAGAATTACACCACAGGATTTCTGTGTTCCCTCCGAGTGTATATCACTTGTTTTAGTATATAATAGTATTTAAAATAGTATTAATATTGTTTGTTTTATCTATAATTTTTTTGATTTTTATTCCTAGTTCTCCTAGTTTAATTTTAGGG
>NC_043007.1:26538096-26550596 GCF_006345805.1 Octopus sinensis
TATGTATATATATATATATATATATATATATATATATATGTTTCTTTACTACCCACAAGGGGCTAAACATAGAGGGGACAAACAAGGACAGACAAACGGATTAAATCGATTACATCGGCCCCAGTGCGTAACTGGTACTTAATTTATCGACCCCGAAAGGATGAAAGGCAAAGTCGACCTCGGCGGAATTTGAACTCATAACGTAGCGACGGGCGAAATACTACGAAGCACTTCGCCCGGCGTGCTAACGTCTCTGCCAGCTCGCCGCCTTAAAATATATATAATATATGTATATATATATATATATATATGTATAGTGGAGGCGCATGGCTCAGTGGTTAGAGCGTCGAGCTTACGATCGCGAGGTTGTGTGTTCGATTCCCGGACTGGACTGCGTGTTGTGTTCTCTCTCGGAACAAGACACTTTATTTCACATTGCTCCAGTTCACTCAGCTGTAGAAATGAGTTGCGACGTCACAGGTGCCAAACTGTATCGGCCCCTTTGCCTTTTGCCTTTCCTTTGGATAACACCGGTGGCGTGGAGAGGGGAGGCTGGTATGCATGAGCGACTGCTGGTCTTCCATAAACAACCTAGCCCGGACCTGTGCCTGGGAAGGTAACTTTCTAGATGCAATCCCATGGTCAGTCATGACCGAAGGGGGTAGTGGGTAGCGATTTTCTTCACTACTTCAAGGAGAGACGACCCTGAGCTGGCTCCGGATGACAGTACCCGGTATGGGCTCCTATCCAGGGTTACGAAAAACAGACAACCTTCAAAGAAATCCGGAGAGGAGCCCCGTAGGCGGTTTAGCGTCCGACTCAAGGTCGAGAGAGGAATCTGAACGATTGGGCTATCCAGGACATGCTTACATCTAGCCCAGGCATGCGCAAAACTGGAGAGTACACTTCAGTGATATATGCGTCACCTGCCAGGGCGAGTGTTTGTCCAGGATAGGACTACACGGCCACAGCAGGAGATGTAGAAACCAGACTGTACTATTTTATGCGCAACTCTATAGTCCCCCGGGACAAAAGGATGCCAACAATATATATTTACATATATACATGCTGAACGCTAAATCCACAAGTTTTTTAAATTCTCTCTTTTATATTCTCTCTCGGTTTATTTCTCACCTTCCCGGGCGTCAAACTTATACACCTGTTTGTTGTTTACACACCTGTCTTCATTTTTTTCTGTAAATTTCTACTATATATATATATATATATATATATATATATATATATATATATATGTGTGTGTTGTGTGTGTGTGTGTGTGTGTGTGTGTATACGTATATAACATAACCTATTAAAAACGCTGATGCGTTTGTCTAGCTGACATATGTTATGCATGTGGTCGACTGATCTGCAGGTGAGATTCCTGAACACTCTATATTTCCGGATATGCCATTCCTCTGTTTTCCTAAAGCATCACATAACGCGTTCTGATGTACAATACCTGTCTGTATTCGGTGCAATGTTTGGTATATGTATATGGTCGCCCAGAATCTAGGTGTGATCAGTAACTAGCACTCCGTCGGTTACGACGACAAGGGTTCCAGTTAATCCGATCAACGGAAACGCCTGCTCGTGAAATTAACTTGCAAGTGGCAATCTACAGACACATGTACCCTTAATGTAGTTCTCGGGGAGATTCAGCATGACACAGAACGTGATAAAGCTGGCCATTTGCATTACAAGTACAACTCATTTTTGCCAGCTGCGTGGACTGGAGCACGGTGAAATAAAGTGTCTTGCTCAAGGACACAACGCGTCGCCGGGAATCGAACTCACGACTTTACGATCGTAAGCCGAATACCTTAACCGCTAAGCCACATGCCTTCATACTGTGCTCTTACTGATCATCACAAACACATTCTGATGTGCAATAAGTGTCTGCTTCCGGAGTATTTCTTCAGTCTTACTACAGAGTGGTCGCTAGAAAAGCGGAAAATTCGTGAAATTTATTTGAGGTAAATAATAAGCGTCACAAAGCGTGATATAGTTACACTCACGAATGTTCAAAATCTCTTCCGTGCACTTCGTGACAGCGTTTCAATCGAGAAATCCAAACACGTAATTGCATTTTGAAGTGTAACTTGAACGATGTTGTCAATCCAAGCTTTTATCAAGCACGTTTCCAATTCATCAATGACGGTTACGTGGCATAGATATTTCTGTATCTCTGCTAATAATAAGCTCTAGGCACAATAATCCATCACATTTAAGTCCTGACTCTTTGAAGGCCAATCTTCAAGTGCAATAAATTCAGGGTGAGATTGCTGGAGCAAATGTACTCTAGCCCTGGCTGTGTGAGGCTTTGCACCATTCCCAGAAACTTGTTATGACTACACGCTCATTCGATAACAAATACGACGAAATAGAAACCACCCATTACACAGTTTATGGATGATCTAATTAATACTTCTTAGTTTTGCCTTCAAATTTTCCGCTTTTCTAACGACCACCCTGTATATCGAATTTTCTCCCCTCAATCCAGTTGTTACCTACGACTGGAGATTTCGGAGATGGCCACAGTTCAAACGAGTAACATTAAATCGAGGATCGATTCTGACTGCTCGCTCCTGCACAATATCCGTTACATAATTCTGTATCGTTCAATTTAAAATATTAATTGGTTATTTTTACACTATTTCACATTTAAAGGCAGTGGATTTGCAGAATCGTTAGAGAGTTGGGAAAATACTTTATCTTTGTCTTTCATCCCTCCAAGCTTTGCCTTTCATCTCTCCGTCAACCCTAGCCCACCCCCGGGATTGATGGTATCGACTAATCTCATTCTCCCTAAAATGGCCGGCCTTTCCTCAATGAAGAAAAGAACATATTTCGCATTTACAAACGACATATTTTCTAACGTATGGAAGCTCGATTCGATACGATTAACCGATATTCATTGATTTTTTTTTTCACTGGATCCAGTCATTCATCAGCGTCCATGCTAGATCTCTGCCTTGAAAGAGGAGGATTTATCGACTCAAAGACCCTTTTTTTTTTAGCCTGGTATCATGTTGTCGATACAGTTATTTATCGATTGCCTCTGAGGATATAACACAACACAGCAAATGACGCTGGTACATAGAAACAGAAATATGCAAATATATATGAGTTTATGTGTGTATGAGTGTGTGATTCTGTATATTATAGAATAAATCATGGGTGAGTGATAAAGAAGTTCCCGGGTTTTATCTTATCAATGGTAAATGGTGGTTGTTGTGTTGGATATGCTACCACACACAATGCCACCAAATTTCAAACAGGGGTGTAATAATCATTTTCCACAAAGTTTTGTGTGTAAATTAATGAATAAAATTAATATCTATCATGAATCTGCCCATTAATATATGGGCCATTGCAACCAAAGATGACACTAACGGGCATTGGTTGTGATATCGAGCCTTTATTTGCTTTTACGTTCGTGAGGCAATATAATAACATATTGGCGGATGGGGTTAGCATAGACTTCCAAATTCTTATGACTTGCTTAAGGCCACAAAAACCATTCCGGAGCTCTGCTCTATTGTTGATGCAGAAACTAATGATATAACTAAGAGTATAACGCAGACGGACGGTTTCAGCTCAGCTGTTATACTAGTAGCTGTAAAAGATGCTTGAGTGTTTCTGCCTTGATGAACATGAAAAGAATGGGTTGGAAATAACTACAGCAAAGTCAGGAGGCTATCCTTTTAAATGTACTATGAATCGAAGCTGAAGGGTTTGTTTGTTTCATTGTCGGTCCAGGATCTAACGAGAAAAGCAAAGGAGTTATTTTTCTATTCTCCGGGCCATGGCTAGCAGTGACAGTCAAAGGTAGATTGAGAAAGGTATGAGATCAACTTTGCCTTCTATACTTCCGTGTTTGATAAAATAAGTACCAGTTATTCACTGAAGTCGATTCAATCGATTTAGACCATTCACCGAAAATGCTGGCCTTGTGGCAAAATTTGAAATCAGTATTGTTGATTACCAGAATGGTTTATAGAATCTGCTCGCCATTGGTACGCGGTGTGCATCCCAGAGGAAAGTCGAATTGAAATTGCTTTTATGGAACCATCTGACTATTCAAAGATACAGTTTACGTACATACACACACACACACCTATATATATATATATATATATATAATATATATATATATATTATATATATATATATATATATATATAATATATATATATATATATATATACATACATACATATGCATGTATACATAAGGTGCGGGTTTTATGTATGCATGCATGTATGTATGTATGTACACTTCAGCTTGCACGGAGGATGGAGTAATGGAAATAACAACCGTTCCATTATTTATTATTTTAACTGAAGCTTGACATTTGCATTGTGTTTGAGACATTTAAAAGATAAAGTTTATCCCTGGAAGACAATGCCTTAGATATCGTATTTTATGCGAGGGAAAATGAATGGGGAGACACTCCTCTAAATGTCCCAGTTTCGTTTAAAACCATACATAAATACACAAAGGCATAAACGCTACAATATTACACGTATTTATTGTGGCCTTTTTGTTTAACCTTAATATTAAAACAACAAAAATACACGCGAAAAATATTCCCTGCCGATACATAACCTTAATAAAACTGTAAACATAATTACACGCTGTATCGTTATCAATATGATTACATTAATGTAAACCCGTTGCTTGTGTAACATTTGTACTCAAAGGCATAAGGTTAAATGAAAAATTGTACAAGAAATTGGTTTAATGGGGGTGGTTGATATTGGTTTCAAATTTTTTACGCAAGGCCAACAATTTATGGACAGGGGATAAGTCAATTACATCGACCCCAGTACACCACTGGTATTTATGTTATCGATTCCGTAAGGATGAAAGGTAAGATCGACATCGGCGGAATTACAACTCAGAACGTAAAGGCAGACGAAATATTGCTAAGCATTTCGCTCGGGGAGGCAACGTTTGTTATTTCTTTATTGCCCACAAGGGGCTAAACATAGAAGGGACAAACAAGGACAGACAAAGGGATTAAGTCGATTACATCGACCCCAGTGCGTAACTAGCACTTATTTTATCGATTCCGAAATGATGAAAGATAAGATCGACGTCGGCGGTATTAGAATATATATTTCTTTACTACCCACAAGGGGCTAAACACAGAGGGGACAAACAAGGACACACAAACGGATTAAGTCGATTACATCGAACCCAGTGCGTAACTGGTACTTAATTTATCGACCCCGAAAGGATGAAAGGCAAAGTCGACCTCGACGGAATTTGAACTCAGAACGTAACGGCAGACGAAATACGGCTACGCATTTCGCCCGGCGTGCTAACGTTTCTGCCAGCTCGCCGCCTTGGGAATGGTTAATACTCTTTTCAACTCTAGGCACAAGACCCGAAATTTTGGGGAGCGGGCCAGTCGATTAGATTGAGCCCAGTACGCAACTGGTACTTAATTTTTCGACGCCGAAAGGATGAAAGGCACAGTCAACCGCGGTGGAATTTGAACTCAGAACGTAAAAACAGACGAAATACCAATTTATTTATTGCCCACAAGGGGCCAAACACAGAAATGGACAAAACAACTGATTCGGATCAGTAATACGTTATAATTTTACATAAAATATGAATATAAAAATTATATAAGATATAAAAATGATCGAATGAAATTAACAATACAGAGACAACACAAATGTAGCGATGATCAGGCCACGCTCCGACCCCACAAGTCCCGATCTATCGCTGGTACCCTTTTTTGTTCTTCTTTTATAGCCTATTCACACATTTCCTTGCACGCACAACACTTGTACAACATGCTTCCATCTCTTTTTGAATATACTCTCCGAAAGACACCTCTTCTCCAGCCACACCTTCCTTTTCAAATGAAAAGTAAAAAAGATCGTAAACCGTGGCCGGAGATACAGTTGCCTGTCCTAATCCCTTTTATCCTAGTCTTCCATACTGCTTCCTTCGCTATTGCTACAACCGTGAGAAAACAATTCTTACCTTCGTTAGTTAAAACTTCCGGTGGGTCAACTTTTATAATTGACTCCGTCAACAGCCGTACACTTCCTTCGCCAGACAACAGGTATCCAGCATAAGCCCACATTTCAGATATCTCCAGACACTGGAAAATAGAAAATAGCATGAGGGACTGTTTCCCTGTCTCCCCCACATCTTGGCCAGGTCGGAGACTGACGCTTACCATGTCTTGTGAGCTTATCCCAAACGGGCAAGGCACCTCTGTAACATTGCCAGGTCAAGGACTTTTGAAAGTTGTCCAACGTTCTCAACCCGAATGTACGATGGAACAGGGAGTCCAGTTGAATATACCCAAGACCTAGTGTCGCCCCCAGGCCATCTTCACATTCAAACTCTACCAACCCACTATGTAAACTTCGTGTAGATCCCCCACCGCTGGCTTCACCAGAGCGCCGGAATAGCAGGAGAGCCTACGGCACTCTTTATGCCATTCACTCGACCTCTGTCTACGAAAACACCAGGCTTCCTGTTCACAAAATCTTTTGAACTCACGGACATTTGTCTGGCCAGCAGAGACCACACCATTCACCATCCAGGAGAATCCACAATTGCCTCAACCTCAACGCATGCCTGTGCATCATTAACCAAGGCATCCCTAAATCTCCCTTTAACGGCTTTTGACAGCAGACAGAACGTTTCACAAGTGGCGACCTGCCCTTCCATAAAAATTTGCTGAATGTTGAATACAACATTCATTAACTTGCCTTGAGCCGTCAACGTCTGCTGAGGTCATAGAAGCATCATTGTGACTTACAGAATGCTTTGAGCATTTTAAAACCTGCAGATCTCATCTTTCCATATGCCCAGTCGTGGCCAAGTTTTCCAGCAAATACGTTCCAGGTTCAAATTCCGCTGAGGTCGACTTTCCCTTGCGTCCTTCCGGGGGTCGAAAAAATACGTACCATTTGCATATGGAGGTCGATCTAATCGACTGGCCCCTTTCCCCTAAATTTCCGGCCTTGTACCTAGAGTTGAAAATAATAACAATTATTTCTACCATGGGAACAAACAAAAATTCTGGATGGTGGGATGGTTACAAGTCGGTTCCATCGACCCCCGAGATTGACTACTTCTTAGTTTACAGACGCCAACAGGATGAAATGTCAAAGTCGTCCTTGCCGGAATTTGAGCTTAAAGCCAGAAGAAGTGCTGCTAATCATTTTTGTCTGCCTTGCTAATCATTCTGCCAGCATTTTGATAAAAAATAATAAGAAACCTAAAATATTACTTTGTGAAACTGATGCACTAACTAGCAAAGTAGATTGGATGTGTTTCTTTATTTCTTTGCATCATTTGCGTCATACAGATATTAATTACCACTCAACAAATACGAAGCCTTCCATTTACCATTTCCATTAAATTTAATTATTATGATTTATTTAATTTGAAATGCATTGCGTAAACCTTAAACACCACTAGTTATTAAATGTTGAATACAACATTCCTTAACTTGCCTTGAGCCGTCAACGTCTGCTGAGGTCATAGAAGCATCATTGTGACTTACAGAATGCTTCGGGCATTTTAAAACCTGCAGATCTCATCTTTCCATATGCCCAGTCGCGGCCAATTTTTCCAGCAAATATATGGAAGGAGAAGCGACGATATTACAGAACTTCGAAACGATGTTGGGAAATTTTGGCCCCAGCAAAATTTGTAGTTAGAGCAAATAGATCTTGATTGAATACCTCATGGTGTTGTATTGTACGTTCTCACGGCTCTGTGAATATGCTACCTTGAAGGCAAAATAGTTCAGGTAATAAAGCATTTGTCCCGAAGTTCATTGAAACTTGGTCACTGTTTCATATGCTGCACTTGCTTCTAGGTTATGTCGTCGCTGAACACTTTTCTATTCTAATTATCTGGCAGGTATTTTATCTATGCTGTTATTACTTGTCACATGAGCATAAATAAACCATTCAATTATGTGGTTAAATTCCAATCAATTGCCACATTAAACAGGTCTCGTGGAGATAACATGCAAAATCAAGTTTGACAGGGCTTCAAACCAAAAATTAAAGGAACACAGGTTCAAAAATGTACAGTTACATTCTTTTAAAGAGATGAATTATTTAGAGGTAAATTAGAGGGCTTTGTATAATAAACTGAAGCTTACCATAGAATTATTTGTTCCTTCTCAAGCCATGCCTAGCTCCCGGTTTCTTTGGTGTATAGGTTCCCCACCTGGACGGGACGCCGTTCCGTCGGAGCATAACACTCACTTTTGCCAGCTGAGTGGACTGCAACAATGTGAAACGAAGTGTTTTGCTCAAGAACACAACGCATCACCCGGTCCAAGAATCGACACCACAACCTTGCGATCATGAATTCAACTCCCTAACCACTAAGCCATGCGCCTCCACCTCCCTGTATGGATTTCTTAATTTTTCATTTAGGTGTTCGACAAGTTTAAATATATCTTTAATTTATTTAGACCTAGAAATCTATGTACCCCTTTGAAATCCTTTCACAGTCTTCTCCAGAGATGTAGGTCGCCTCTTTATGATTACCAACACTGTATTCACTAACTAAATGCTACTAAGCTCCAGTGAGGTTATGTTAATTCAAAGGCATAGACCGATTTGAAAGCGAATACATGCCTCTTGAATATAATTCAAAGTTACCAGATTTAATTAGCCAAGAAGACACAACACATCATAGCACAGTCTAGAAATAGCAGGGAATACTTAATTAGCACTAGAATATAATGAATACCATGCTATGATATACACAAAGCAAAACAATAAACCGATTCTTTTCACTTACACTCGTAATACAGTTATCTTCAATGTATATGCACGAACAGATATCTTTTTTATTCACACTGAATCGCTAATCGTTTAACAGCTAAACTGCAAATTCTTTAAACAGCAGGGGTTTTTATTTTTTCTGTAACAATAGCATCATGGATGAACTAGTTTAGCTGTCTGAAAAATATATATAACAGTTGTCGTATTCATTTTGTATGTATTTATTTCGTTCGTGTGATATCGAAATATTTGTTTCAATGCCTAGACAAACAGCATCAGGTGGACATGGAGTAGAGATGTCAGCAGCTAACGTCGATGTCAGTTAACTCGTAGATAGTTATAATCCTATAATCGCAGATCAGACTACAGTGATCTTATTCAATCCATTGGCATTAATTTTTAGACTGCAAGCATTAATTTAAATGCAACGCGAAGTATGGTGTTGAGAAGAACGTCTGGTTTGTACGAGGCAATAAATGAGAATCCATTCATCGATCAATCACCTTCTGAAAGAGAAATCAGGACACGAGATTAAATCTGCCACAAAAACTATATGCAAGAGATAGCTGAACAACAAATCCCCAAAATAACAAGCTGGCAATAAGAAAAAACAACTGCTTCAACAAGCTGAGGTTACAATTGATCTGTTGTGATTGTAACTAGGCATGAAGTGGAGGCGCAATGGCCCAGTGGTTAGGGCAACGGACTCGCGGTCATAGGATCGTGGTTTCGATTCCCAGACCGGGCGTTGTGAGTGTTTATTGAGCGAAAACACCTAAAAGCTCCACGAGGCTCCGGCAGGGGATGGTGGTGATCCCTGCTGTACTCTTTCACCACAACTTTCTCTCGCTCTTTCTTCCTGTTTCTGTTGTACCTGTATTTCAAAGGGCCGGCCTTGTCACTCTCTGTGTCACGCTGAATATCCCCGAGAACTACGTTAAGGGTACATGTGTCTGTGGAGTGCTCAGCCACTTACACGTTAATTTCACGAGCAGGCTGTTCCGTTGATCGGATCAACCGGAACCCTCGTCGTCGTAACTGACGGAGTGCTTCCATCCAAAACCAGGCATGAATTTGTTAATGGGTATATGAGAGCTGTTATTATTTCTTCAAGGTCAGTAAAGTCAATAATATATGAATGCAGATTTGCCCTTCATATTACCAACACCCATGGCCGATCCCTGCGAGGCTGTCTCTATATTCGAACTGGTAATGAACGAGCAGGCAGACACACTTTATATCATTGCAGGGGTGTTAAGGAAAGAGATGGAGCTCTTGATAGAATATCAAGTCGGCGAGCTGGCAGAAACGTTAGCACGCCGGGCAAAATGCTTTGTAGTATTTCGTCCGCCACTGCGCTCTGAGTTCAAATTCCGCCGAGGTCGACTTTGCCTTTCATCCTTTCGGGCTCGATTAAATAAGTACCAGTTACGCACTGGGGTCGATATAATCGACTTAATCCGTTTGTCTGTCCTTGTTTGTCCTCTCTATGTTTAGCGCCCTGTGGGCAATAAAGAAATAAGAATATCATTATATGTGTTTGTGAGAGGGAGGGAGAGAGAGAGGCCACCCTTGAGTGCTACTGGTAATATGTAACCCCGTACTACCTGTCACATGGTTATATCGTCGGTAACTAAACAATAGACCTCAATCGGAGAGTGATTTCAGGACACCTTCAGGAGAAAGGACAAGACCCGTCAATGGACGGAGGAACTATTGAGAGTCAACGACCATCCTATTCAGGTCTGCTGTTCAAACGTCGCGTGGCGTACATGTAAGAACTGTTGTTGTCAGCAGTAACAAAAAGTGTGAATGGTACAACTCAAACTCTTACCACTTTGAACAAGTCACTGTTTAGGCTATTCAAGAGGTTTGATCACTACAATTATGAGATCATCATGAAAAGCGCCCTCTACCCGTTTTATGTGTTTATATATAAGAAGGAGAAAAAGAAAACAAGTGATGGAAGGCGGAAAAGAAGAGAAGAAAAAAGAAGGAAAGTGAAATGTAGAAAGATGGTAAAAAACAGTGAAAAACAGTGAAAGAGGGGAGAAAAGGTAAACCAAGTGAGCAACTGAGGAAAAAGTAAACTTCACTGGCTCTTATGCGTACAATAGGACGAAAGAGTCCATCATATATTTATATATATATATAATTTAGATGTTTCGACCAAAGATTTGCCCAGGCCATGTCTAACTTAATAGCACCACCTGATAATATATATATTTATATATGTATATGTATGTATGTATGCATATATATGTGTATCTGTAAATCTATCTTATATCTATAGCTATGTGTGTATATATATATATATATATATATAATATATATATATATATATATAATATATATATATATATATATACAGAGCTATAGATATAAATATATATATATTATAATATTTATAGAATATAAATATAGCACCACCTGATAGTATATATTTATCTCTCTCTATATAAACGGCAGTTTGTCTGTGCGTTTTCTGTGTGTCTGTTTTCTCGTACCCTCACTCTGACCACGGCTTTCAACCGATTCTGATGAAACTTGACACACACATAGCCCAATGTCATAATTCAAAACTAACGCAGCGAAAATTTTGAAAAGTTCCCCCAGTTCTGAAAAAAATCGATAAATTCGACATGGGGTCGAGAATCAGAAACCCAAACCACAGACCGTCTAGGGGACGCAACTCCACCTTTTTTAACTCTCAAAAAAATTTACCATCATTTTTTTTCCATTTTTTGCTATTTTTGGGCTATAACTCTCTAAAAATGCTTTATAGTTATTTCCCTTACAAACCTGAGCAACGCCGGGCGATACTGCTAGTATATATATATATGTATGTATGCATATATATGTGTATTTGTAAATCTATCTTATATCTATAGCTATGTATATGTATGTATATATATATATATATATATATAATATATATATATATATATAATATATATATATATATATATAATATATATATATATACAGAGCTATAGATATAAATATATATATATATATTATATATATATATATATATCTATAGCTATGTATATATATATATTCTAGAATCTTCCTCTTGCCATTTAGAGGAATATTATAAAGGCCAGGCATATATTTGTGTAATCAATAAGGCACCGGTCTACCATGGGATGGAAGATGCTATTCAGGATATTTAAATTGTTGCTTGAAACATCTGGAGGTTTATTCATTTGCACTTAATTCCTAGGAGGAATGCTTATCAGCCATAAAATATGCAATAAAAGCGAAATTTCACAAGGCACCGAGCACAGAAATAGCGAACAATCACGCAAGTTTTATAAAGTTGCATAATACAATACTTCCAGAAAATAGGTATTACTTGCCGGTGGCATACTTACCTTTGATATACATTTGAGGTATTACAAAGATATAAGGCGGCGAACTGGCAGAATCGTTAGCACGTAGGACGACATTCTTAGTGGTATTTCGTCTGCCGTTACGTTCTGAGTTCAAATTCCGCCGAGGTTGACTTTGCCTTTCATCCTTTCGGGGTCGATTAAATAAGTACCAGTTACGCACTGGGGTCGATATAAATCGACTTAATCTGTTTGTCCTCTCTGTGTTTAGCTCCTTGTGGGTAGTAAAGAAATAGGTATTTAGACTGTCGCTACGTTCTGAATTCAAATTCCGCCGAGGTCGACTTTGCCTTTCTTCCTTTCGGAATCGATTAAATAA
>NC_043007.1:26560596-26575596 GCF_006345805.1 Octopus sinensis
TCCTCTGCTTCCTCCTCCCTTTTCATCCTCCTCCTACTTCACCTTTCCCTCCACCTTCATCCTCACACTCAATCCATTTCTTCTCCTTCTCTACTCTTTCTCTTTCTCTTTCTCCTCCTCCTTTTCCTCCCCTCCTCCTACTTCTATTCATAATATCCACTTCCACCGCTATTAATACTGCCACCACCACCACCAACAACAACAGCAACACAAGCATCACCACCACCACCACCACCACTACTACTACTACTACTACTTTAAGCTCTACTATAGTACATTATATTTGTTATTGTTGTTAAACAGCTCATGCATTAAAAATAACAAATATATCATTTTGAAATTAGAGATCGAAAAATAGAAATGATGTTGCAATCTAGTTTATGCAAGCGGATGAAAATAAGTTTGTTGACCTGGCTACAGTGGTATATATAAGCATATAAACAAAATAAATGTTCACTAAGAGCTAGGCGAAGATATCCTTGAACCAGAGAAATCGAGAGGAATACGAAAGATATTTTAACAAATACACTTAAATAACAAAAAAATTAAAAGCAAAAGAATGTTGAGAGAATTTTTTAGAATTATGTTTGGTATTAAAATTGAAGACAGAGCGTAGAGAATATCCTTGAGAACAAAGAAAACGAAATTAAAAGCAAATCCGAAACGAAATATTAGAAAACAAAACTGAAGAAATATTGGAATATTAAATTATTTTGAAAAATAAAGATAAGAGAAATAAAATTTGATATGAAAAAGCAAAATGGAAATTATAGAAAAAAACTGATAAATAAGATTAAAAATATTGAAATAAAGAAGAGAATATTTAGAATAAACTACTGTAAGAAAATTGGGAAAAAAATAGCGTAAAACAGAATTGTAAAAAATACAATTGAATAAAGAAATTTGTATAAAAAAGAAACGAACATTTTTGAAGAAAATGTTTTAAAAATCATAATTTTAAAATAAAATAGTGCAACAACACTGCAAAATGAAATATTTTAGAAATAAAAGGAAGAAAAGAAAAAAAAAGGAAAGAAATTGAATCGAAATTTTCCATCGAGAAAGAGATTAAAGCGCGGAAGTGAAAGTAAAGAAAATTGACCTTGAAATGGTGAATGAATGTGAAGTCGATGTTTCATAATAACTGTTGACCTGTGAGACAATATGGCTGTGATGATATAATAATGTCGGCATTACATACACTAGCGACAGCAGTGATTGTAACTTATGGTGACGTCATCGATCGGTAATCGATTCGAGCATAACACAAATACCACAGAGCTACGCACACAAAAACACATTAACGAGCAATAAAGCACACACACACATACACAGACACACATATATATACATATATATATATATATATGTGTGTGTATGTGTGCGTGCTTGCAAGCACAGGCACATACTCATGCAGAGACGTACGACGACGACGCTACACCAAAAAGCTCCGCTAGACATTAATCATTTTTGATTTGTTGCTGATTGCATCAAAGTTGAGTAGATTGTTATGTCTACCGAAAGCGTCGTCTCTGTGTGTGCTTGTGCGCGTGTAAGTAAGTGTGTGTGTGTGTATATATGTGTATGCCTGTGCGTGTGAATAAAAGTATGCATATATAAATCACACACATGACTTCCTGTATATATATATATACATATATACATATATATATGCAAATATATATATATGCATATATATATGTATATATATATATCTATATATATGCATATATATATATGTATACATATATATATGCATATAAATATACACATATATATATATATATATGTATATACATGCATATATATATATATGTGTATATATATGCATATATATGTGTGTGTGTGTTTGTGTGTATGCATATATATATGCATATATATATTATATATATATATATAATATGTATATATATATATATATATTATATATTTATATATTCATTCTTTCGGATTTTCGTATATATGAATACATACATATGTATGTATATTTCTATATGTGTGCGTGTGTGTGTGTGCGTGTGTGTGTTGTTACATAAATTTATGTATAATATTTATGGTCGTGTTTGATGTTGATATTCATGTTCATAGCCGCTTCGTTTATGTTTTCCCTTGCTGTTTATGTTGTTCTTGTCGTTGTCGTTGTTGTTGTTGTTGTTGTTGTTGTTGTTGTTTTTAGCGACGGCGGTGACGGTTGCAGATGCTGCTGCCTCTGCTGCTGCTGCTGTCGCCATTGCTGCTGAAGTTGTTGATTGCTTCTTCTTCTTATATTTGTTGTTTCCCACCATATTTTTTCTCTCCCTGTTTTGTTTACATTTTTCTGGGGGGTTTTGTTTTTTTTAACTTGATGGAATTTGCTGTCGTCGTTATTGTTGTTGTTGTTGTTGTTTACGCTGGTTGACACGAATGATTGTTTTGTTTTCTTTTTATCTTATTGTTTGCTGATTGCTATTGTTATTCTCCATTGTTACTGCTGTTACTCATTTGCATTGATCTACATCGACGTTGACATATAGCTTACTCACAGATCGAACCTGAACTAATCCACACACGATCAATTACGTTCGAATCTTCACCACTTCGAATTTCAATTAGGTATAGTATATCTAGGACTAAAGTTACCCCGTGTATTGCCTTTCCTTTTTTAACCCTTAATCTGTAAAATTCTCTGAAATAAGTGAATAAAATGCGTCGAGATATTTGTCATTTCTGCAAACTTTTTCTGAAAAAATTGCAACGAGTTAAGCTTTTCTTTTTATCGTACAGGGTTGTCTGAAAAATATCAGCCAAATATGCTAGGTTCGAAAAACTTTAGTACATAGGGCACGATGCCTTTTGTTATGTGTTCTACCTCTTTGAAGGCCAACTGACTGCATAAAATTCCTTTATATGTGCCGATGTCATGGTAACGTTGGTTCGGATACGTGTAGTTGAAACTGTTTAATTGGCTGCAACGTATATTGAATGTATATTGATTGTAAAAACTACTGATTATTTTCATTTGGCAATGGTCAGGTAGGCGATAATGTACTGCTGATGCTGTTAAAAAAAACGTATTGTGGGTTGGTAGCGGATCTGATACTAAATAGATGAGAGCATTGCATCTGAGTGATATGTAACAATGACAAATTTTACTGCTTACATTACAAAGTGGCTTGGTATGAAGGAATGGTGTTCTGAGACGGCAGAGAGACAACAGCTCTGTTCTTTTTTTTCAAATGATCTTAGTGATTGCTAAAAGACCTGAATTTTCTTTGGTAGAAATAAATTGAGCACCAAGTTTTGTCGGTATACGGCTGTGCGGATACTGGAGATTGTGAGAATATTTTCAATTTAGCTGTCCGTAAACTTCATGGTGCATTGTTATACTCTCGTGCAATACACACTACGCGATGTTTTGAAACGGAAAACGTGTCGGTTTTGTCTTAATTTGAAGATCTCTATAATATATATATATACATACATACATACATACATACATACATACACATATATATATATATATATATATATATATATATATATATAATATATATATGTGTTTGTATATATGTACATACATACGCATGAATGTACACATACGTGGCCTATATGTGTAGTAGACTTAATGAACCAACTAACTTTGAAATAACATTTGGTCCTTGTTCGATTTCAGGGAACTACACTATGTCACCAGCATTCGAGCACCTTTTCCAGTCGGAATATAACTTTCTACCCTCTTCCTTATCTTCCATCAATCTCGTACGTTAAGCAAAGGATCAAGCATGCTGAATTCTCTTATCACTAATTCTGAAGTCACAAGACATTCTTCAACTTGCGCGTAAATTTGAAACCGTTGTTCATACACACACATATATGTATATACATATATATATATATCCATATATACATGTATATATATATACGTATATATATATAAGTATATATATATATGAATATATGTATGTATATATATATATTTCGCTGCTGTTCATTGGGATCGAAACCGCAAATACATTGTTCCATAGTGTGCACTCTAGCCACACATGTTCTTACATGATGATGTTAGTATGATGCTGAATAGGTAAAAAGAAGACACAACAGAAGAAGGGGTAGGAGGACGGGGAGGAGGACAAGAAGAAGAAGAATGACGAGCCTCTAACATTCTACCGTTGACACAATTACCAACCCTATTATAAATATGTTATATATATATGTATATATACAGATATATATATATATATTATATATATATATATATATATATATATATATGTATATATATATATATATAATATATCTAATATATATATATATATATATATATATATATATATAGTTCTGTCACACCAGTAACTGGTGGAATGATAGAAGTACAAATCGTTACCAAATACAGTAATGGAGTCAGTCATAAGTGTATTTGTACGATCAACATCATCGTCATCGTCGACGTCATCATCATCAGCAGCAGCAGCATCGCCGTCGTCATCATCTTCGTCATCATCATCGTCGTCGTCTTCGTCGCCATCGTCGTCATCATCATCATCAACCGTCATTTATTCGCCTCTCTACTACTAACGATCACATTCACAGCCTTGTGTCCCCCGTTTAGTCAATCTTGTAGTAGTAGTAGTAGTAGTAGTAGTAGTAGTGGTGGTAGTAGTAGTAGTAGTAGTAGTAGTAGTAGTAGTAGTGGTAGTAGTAGTGGTGGTAGTAGTAGTAGTAGTAGTAGTAGTAGTAGTAGTAGTGGTGGTGCTGGCGGTGGTGATGCGTGTGGATGAGGTGGTGTGGGTGGTTATGATGATGATAATGACAACAAGAATAATGATAATAAATCTGCTGTTATTACTGCTACTGCTGCTGCTGTTTTCGCTGCTGCTGCTGTTGTCGCTGCTGCTGCAGATGGTGATGACACCACTGGTGACGATGAAGACGTCGAAAGACTACGACAGGGATGGCGATGATAGTGATGTTGCTGCTGTTTCTTCCATGAGAGGAACTTGAGATATTCGCTAGAAGCGGATGCTGGTCTTCATTTTGAAGTGCCCCGTTCGCATTGTGGTGCGTGTCCTTATTTCGGCAATCTCATATTACACAACACACGCAAAAAATATACATGCACGCATGCATATACAATAAAGGCATACGCAGAACACGTATACAAATACGCAACGTACATAGATACAGATATCGGCGCATGCAAACTTCTTGACGTATGAAGGCGTACATTTATCTACTTAAATAGATTCAGGTATACATATGCATTTCTGCGACTCTGTATGATTGAATTTATGATCGCATGTGTGTATGTACGCACGCACGACACACACAACAGTGACGCGCACGCAAGCACACACACACAATTACATAAGCACACACATACACACACATTTATATACGTATATATGCCAGCATGGGAAACGGACGTTAAAAGATGATGATGATGTTGAAGAGGAGGATGATAATATGCACATAATATACATACATATATTTGTATGTATCGGGTCATCTCATAAGTTCTGTCCGAATTTTGAATAAAGAAAACAAATGTTCAAATGTTAAATTTAATTGAAATTTAATCATCAAAGTACTTTACCCTGATTATCTATGACTTCCTTCCATCTATTTACAAGCTTTTTAATCCCATCAATGTAAAACTCTTTTGGTTTCAAAGCGAAGAACTCTGAAATGTCGGTTTCGACCTCCTCCTGGCTTGCGAAAGTTATGTCCCCCAAATGACTGTAAGCTACGAAACAAATGGTAGTCTGAAGGAGCAAGGTTGGGAGAATAAGGTGGATGAGGAATTTTTCCCCAACCAAGCTCGTCGATCTTCTGTGATGTGATCTTTGCGGTGTGGGGTCGCCTATTGTCCCGATGAAACATTACACCTTTTCAATTCACTAAAGAGGGTATTTTCTTCTTCAAAGCTTTGTCCAAACGCTCTAATTACTGACAGTAGACTTGAGCATTGATTGTTGCATTAGGTGGTAACAATCCAAAGTGAATTACTCCTTTGCAATCCCACCTGATAGAGAGAAGAATCTTTTTCCCATGAAGTTCTTTTCTCGGTTGTGGTTGAGCTTTTTCCCTTTCACCAAGCCACTGTTTACGTTTAACATTTCAATGGAAGATCCATTTTTCGTCACCAGTCACAAGTCTATGTCCAAAAAAGGTGAAATAAATTCGCGAGAATGGATTGAAGAGCAGATGTCAGCTCGGGATTTGCAGTTGCTCTCGGACAGTTCATGAGACACCCATTTTCCAAGTTTAGGAACCTTTCCAAGAGGTTGAAGATGACGATGAACAGTTGTATGGTTTGAACTAAGCTTTATTGCCAATTCTTCAACTGATAATGCAGGATTTTCTTCAAGTACTGCCCCAAGGAGCTTATCACCAAACTCAACTGGACGTCCTGTTCGATCTTCATCTTCAAGGCTGAAATCTCCACTTCTGAATTTTTCAAACTATCTTCGACAAGTTCTTTCATACAAGCATTCTTTCACATAAACTGAATATATGTTTCCAGTCGCTGCGGCTGCAAAGTTTCATTTTTGGAATCATAAAGCATTATGTGCCTTACATGATCTTTGGATACTTCCATGTTAGAAAGAGTTTTAATCAAAGAAATTATAATTCTATTATTCTGTAAAATAATATTTAATTAGTTTAAATGTACACAAATGCATAAAAATAATTTTGAATTCTATTAGACATTCTAAAATACTATTAAATTTATTTCAATTTTAAAAATGGTAAAATCGGACAGAACTTATGGGATATGACCTGTTATATACACATATATATATATATATATATAATATATAATATACAATATATATGGATGTGTATATGTATTATACGTATGTATATATACACATACATATATATGTATAGGCACACGCACACACACACACACACACGTATATATGCATATATTCATACACACACATACATATGTATGTGTATGGATATGAGTTTATGAATATTTGTATGTGAATATATATATATATATATATATATATAGATAGATAGATAGATAGATAGTAGATAGATAGATAGATAGATAGATAGATAGATAGATAGATAGATAGATAGATAGATGGAACGATAAGTAGATAGAGGGACAGACAGACAGACAAACAGGCAGACAGACAGATATATTCCTGTATATGCATGTTCCATTAAAATAACACAAGCAAACTCGTAAATACGATTTCATTTAATTCAATAGGAAGCTTTGTCTTACGTAAGACTTCAGATCTAATGCTATACAATAATCTAAATATAGTATCGTCATTGAAAGTGTAAGACAAACAATGGTTTATTGATTTTCGATGTACTTTAGTAATCAAAACAGAGACGCTATGTGATAGATGAGAAAAACACCGTTTCAAAGTGGGCTTCCCCGAAGACACTACTATACACATTCTGTTATTCTTTTTTTAGCTGTTCCAGTTAATTGACTGCGGCCATGCTGGAGCACAGCCTTTAGCGCCGGAGAAATCGGCCCCAGAACTCATTCTGTGTAAGTCTAGTACTTATTGCATCAGTTTATTTTGGCGAATTGCTGAGTTACGTGGAAATAAACACACCAACATCAGTTGGCAAGCGATGGAGGTGCTGACGAACACATATATTATACATACATACATACATACATACATAC
Organism: Octopus sinensis; assembly: GCF_006345805.1. Taxonomy (NCBI): domain Eukaryota; kingdom Metazoa; phylum Mollusca; class Cephalopoda; order Octopoda; family Octopodidae; genus Octopus; species Octopus sinensis. The sequence goes on from NC_043007.1 coordinate 26,568,239, forward strand.
ATACATACATACATACATACATACATACATATATATATATTGACTCAAATATATATTTTTTAACCTTTTAAAACAAGCCTTCTGTAGTTTTTTTCACTTTTTACTATTTTCTATATATAATATATATATATATATATATATATATATATATATATGTATATATTCACATATATATATACGACGGGGATATTTTCAGTTTCGTTTACTAAATCCACTAGCATGGTTTGATCAGCCGAGGCTATAGTAGAAGACACCTGCCCAAGTTGCTATGGCAGTGGGGACTAAACCACACAGCCACAGTATATATAGCTAAATAAATCTAATCTATCCCTCACTCTCTCTCTCTCTCTCTCTATATATATATATATATATATATATATATATATATATGTTCGTGTACATACTTGATGCCAGTTGCCAAATGGCTAAAAACTGATTTTTTTTTGGGGGGGCGGATTTTGCATTCCAAAAATACTTGCAATTCAACAACAGAATAGGAAAGAATAATCACCAGAATTCAACGAATGCTACTGGTGACCGTATGTTCGGCTCAGTCTTCCAAAGTGCTGCCCTGACATGGCCGCACTCCAGTGACAGAAACAAGTTCATCACTAAAACATGAAAGACTACCCAAAAAATGGCTTACAAAAACATTCAATAAGTGGATAAATATCTTAGACGTGATTTGCGTTGAAACAGTTGTATATCTGCTCGCTCAAGTAAACATAGTGGCAACTGTGTTTAAAATGCACTTTTTTCAGGTTAAATATTTTATTCTGAACAAAGACCCCGACATATCTGAAGAATCAGCACCACCACCTCTTGACATTTACTGCTGCATTGTAGATACAATGTCCTCCAGGAGGCGCTGCCGGCCATGTTATGAATCACTCTGCTGTGTGTAACCTACTTTCATTATGATGTTTTAAAATTGCATAATTTGCTTTAAATACTAACGATGATTCCCAACTGGTATGTATTTAGTTAAGTATGTATGTATGTATGTATCTATCTATCTATCTATTTATCTATCTATCTGTCTGTCTGTCTGTCTATCTATCTATCTATCTATCTATCTATCTATCTATCTATCTATCTATCTATCTATCTATCTATCTATCTGTCTATCTTTCTATCTATCTATCTATCTATCTATATATCTATCTGTCTATTTACCTATCTCTTTTCTCCCCTTTTCTCTCTTTATATTTATATATATATGTACGTATATATATATATATATATATGTGTGTGTGTGTGTGTGTGTGTGGTGTGTGTGTGTGTGTGTGTGTGTATGTGTGTGTGTATAAAGAGAGGAGGGAGAAAGATAGATAAATAGATAAATACATGCATATATACGTGCATACATACATACAAACAAATATACCCGATTGTTGATGTTGAAATTCCAATGAAGGAGCCTTGGATCTAGGTTAGAAACCGACTCTTTCCCTATAGGCAAGACATCTTGAAATAAAGCTGAAGAATGCCATAGATAGATAGATAGATAGATAGATAGATAGATAGATAGATAGATAGATAGATAGTAGATAGATAGATACATACATACATACATACATACATACATACATACAACATACATATATATATATAATGTAATTAATATATGAAGATAAATATAGTATATATAGATAGATACACTTGTTTATATGTACATGTGAGTGTGAATGTGTGTGCGTGAGTGTGTGTATTTACAAGCGTTATATATCGATACTTTTTGGTGTTTATATATATGCACATGCCCTGAAGCAATGTTCATTAAACAAAGCAAACTAGGGCCCTAGGAAAGATGAGGTGATCTCTGCTGACAAAAGAGAACCGTTAATAATATTCCTTATATTGAATTATTTCTTGTGACATGAGGAGAAGCTAACAGTAACGTCTCAGGCGGGAATATTTTTCAGCAGAGATAAATAAATGTCATGTCACAAGAAGGGGGAAAACAAACGTTGAAAAGTGTCTCCTTGGAGCTGAAATATAAATTCGCTATTGTTATGAAGTATTGACTCTCCGCCGTTCGCCCACAAAAACAAACATTTTTAAATACGTTTTGAAATATTACTTGTTATCTCTCCTGCAGACACATGCGGTTATTCAATTTTCAGAACTTTAAACAATAATCTTGATTACTTCGCAATCTTTGTATTTGTATTTCCAGGCAGTGAAAGAAGGGTATTATCTGACAGAAGCAATTTTAATCTTTAAGCTGATGAGTGAAAATTTACAAGTCTTTTCTAAATATTTACTCGAGAAACGTTACACTGTTGTTTTATGTCGGTGTCGAAATTCTAATCATGGTTTTCTCAGTCTCCGTTAGATAACACCACCTGCTTCACATGAGCAAATGAAGGTATATGAAGAATAGCCTAGAATCCTGTAATACGACATAATCATAACACATCTATATGTATGCATACACACACATGAATACATACATACATAAATACACATATATACATACATATATATAATATAATAATATACATATATATATTATATATATATATATATTATATATAATATATATATATATATAATATTGGCGTATTCAGAAGGCAGGGAGCATCAGGCTACACATTGCATTCAACATTTGTATAGCAATAGTGCGATGTTATGTCACTGTTAGATAAAAAGACATATTAGATAATACCTGTATATGGATTGACGTCTCTACGAATTAAAGAAACCTGATGAATAGACCTCACCTACACTACATGATAAAAGGAGTAAAGATTCTTTATCACAAAAATAACACATACAATGTGTGTATGTGTGTCGATGTACGTTTATATATATTATATATATAATATATAGAGAGATTAGAGAAAAACCACTATTATGTAATTCAAACAATGATAGACATAAACCATAGAAAAAATACAATATATATATAACATATATATAGATCACAAAAAAGTTTTTAAAAAATGAATAAACATTATATAATAAGTAAAAAGACTACGTAAAAAGATTCCTTTCACGCTAGGATTCCTTCTAGCGGGAAAGAAATCCTATGATGGTTACCTCTTATGTGTTTAAATGTACAATGAATTTATATGAATAATATATAGTCTATTGACTAATTTTTCTACACGCTAGGCCACAGGTAGTAAAAATTTCTAAAATCTTTATTACCCTGATATTATTAATTATATATATATAAGCAAAATTTAGAGGATTGACCACTAAATTTTGTATGTAAAAAATTTTTAATCTTCGGATTTTTAAAAAAATATGCTAGGCCACTGGTTTTAATTGGTTAATATCAATTTCTATCCTTATTTAATTATATATATATATATAGATATATATATATATATATTTATATCTAATGTAGGGTAAAATTTTTTCGAAAAAAAATTTTATCAATGGCCAGCATATTAAAAATATACCTTTAAAGATTAAATTCATAAACAACTTATAAATAAGGGCAAACGAAAAAATTGAGGAAGGGAGGGTTCTTATGAACTAACCTTGAAATCGGTCCGATATGGTAATAATGGAATTTTTTAGAAATTTCTGTCGACCTTTTTTTAGTATCGTGCGTTTTGTGAAAAATTAGATGGTTATGGACAATATGTCCAATTTCGGCATATTTGGCATTAGAAATGTTTTCGTTTGGCCCTTATTTATAATTATATATATATATATATATATATATATATATATATATATATATATATTATATATATAATGGAGTTAAAACGACGAATTAACAAAATTCTTTATTTTCGACTATTGTTTCGAAGGCTGCATATTTCTAATTGCGAAGGAATACGGAGTATATTATGCCGCTTTCTCATCAGGAAAAGCAAGGAACTTATGTCAACATCAAGATGCACAAAAAACTTATAGATGACTGCTCACACGGAGCCCATAGTGTCTTCTCTGATGTGAATTTGGTACCCAGGTATCGGTAACCGAATTATCCATAACAAGATAATTCATTCAACTACTCAAATATATATATATATATATATATATACAGAGCGGGCATAAGATCACGCACCATCTTGCAATATGCGAAATTGTTAACACTCTCTTCTATTTTGCTCTTTTCACACCTGCCGATATTACTCACAAATCAATCCTCATTGGACGGAGACAGATACTGAAGTCGGGGGCAAGGTAACGGTATGGTCTGTGATTTGGCACAATTGGACCACTTTATTTTGAGGGCTCTGTAACAGGTAATTCCTATCTGGATATGTTTGGCAACAAGTTGATGCCCTGCGTGCATTCACTTGGAAGGGAAAAATCCTGTCTGGTTTCAGCAGGATCGGGCTGTGCGCCATTATGCATTACAGGTTTTTGATTTTCTGAATGAACATTTTTGAGAGATGGCTCGGGCGTCGCAGGCCAATGGAATGGACACCACGGTTACCAGATTTAATTCCCATGGACTTTTTTCTTTGGAAGCAACATTTAAAAATTATGTATTCTGGAAAGATTCGTGACCTAGGACATGTCCTTCAAAGGATTGTTGAAGCGTTTGAACATGTCAACGGCAGTTAGCAGCTATTTGAGAGGGTTAATCGCAATTTCAAATTCCGTTTGAGCATTAGAGCTACTTGGCCAATACTTTGAACATTTGTAGTAGATTACCTAATTCATTGCTAATAAAGAATGCTTGATATCTCCAGTAGTTAGTTATTTTGTGGATACCCTGTACAAAAAAGAATTTCGTTCAAGACGTTTTCTCCACGTGATGAGTCGTAGTGCAAATATATATGATAAAAGAAGCAACAAACACAAATTTATATAGCTTTCAGGAAAAATACGTTTTTTATTTTTTTGTTTGTAATGAAATATTCTACAGATACTTTTCAAATGGTTATTTAAGGATTTAATTTCTAACATTGGAACATTGGAAGTGAATATGTTACGCATCTCCAGTTAGATTTTCACAAGTTTTCAGCGCGTTGTTTCAATAGTATAGGTAATTTGTAAGATATATTTCAAATAAACTAGAAGTTCGACCGCAAAAGGATAAAAGTCATTGCCAGTAGTAAAGGAGGTAAGGGCAAATACAGGGGAGACAAATTAATCAAACCTTGTACAGGGATATTCAGTTGGGTTTTGGGCGTTGGGCGTGAGTTGGTACAAATGTTTGTTCTGTGTTGGGGTCGAAATTCTTAAGATAACGCTTTCAGTTATAGTAAAAGGCAACAGCTGCGTTTTCAGAAAAATTATTTATACGCAACCAGCATATTGTATACCATGTATGTATAGGTAGAGTGTGTTGATAGACAGATGTAGATATAGATAGAGATAGAGATGTAGATACATACATATGTTATGTATATATATATATATATATATATTATATATAATATATACATACATACATATACATATACGTACGCACGCACACAATACACATATATATTATATATATATATAATTATCTATATATATATTATATATATATTATTATATATATATCATATATATATAAAAATATACATATATGTATATATATAAATACATATATATGTACATATATATACATACATATGATGCATACATACATACATACATACATACATACATACATACATACATACATACAGAAATATACGTACAATATTTACGAACGTAAATCGCTCAAATGGTTTTCTTGTCAGTTTTTAACATCACTAAATGGACATTTTACATCTGCTACTTCCCAAGTGCAACTAGCAGATGCAACATGTGCACATTTGCCCATCAGATTTTATATTTTTCGTTTTCTTCTTTCTTTTTCTGTATTTACCAATTCTAAGAAGTATTCTGCACGATATTCGCGAAAGAAAATTAATTCTACTTTCTAACACACCAAGCTAAGCTGTATCATCCGAGCAAACACTTAAGATGCTTGAAAAGTTGAAAGGGGTAAGTTCTACGCGAAGCATTTTGCTACAAGTAACCAGATCACAAATGAGTATTGAGCAATTCGTTTCCAGTATGTTACATGTAGGTACTCAATACGGGCACACACGCACCCACACATGCTTGCACATACACGCACACACACCAAAACAACACACACATATATACATATGCCAGTGTGAGAGAATGTATGCCTGTTTTATATACTATATATATATATATATATATATAGATATATATATATATATATTATATGATATATATATACACATATGTGTGTGTTGTGTGTATGTGTGTGTGTGTATGTGTATGTGTGTGTGTGTGTGTGTGGTGTATAAATAATAGAAATATTATACAAACTGTATGAATAGATGATGTCTAAAGCACCGGCACAGAACGAAGGGTCGAAACATGTGTCGTACTCAATAAAATCTAATACACATTCCATCTCCTATTTCTCTCTGTCGTTGCTCTCACTTGACCATCGTCCATCTTTCTTTTCCTCTCGTGACCATCCTTCTTACCTGCACTGATCTTCTCAGAACTGGACGTCTCTAATCCCTCTCTACTATCTTTTATCTTTTCAAGGAAAATATTTCTCTCAGCGTTCACTATTTCCCCCTCGTTCAGGTCTGATGTTTGTTTTCCTTCGGTTTCCTTGTATGTCCCCACAGTCCAATTTTTGGTTATAACTTTGACCCTCCATATATACAAAATTTTATTTTTGGTATTTATAGAAGCAACTATCTTCGAAGACTCAAATTGTCGTTGACTCCTCCAAATGGGGAGTTGATATACAGCCAACAACTGATGAAGGGTTATAGGTTAACGCTCGGGAAGTAAGTGAGAAAGTCTTACGCGTCGAGTGTATGCTCTTCGACAGAAAGGAACACCGAAATAAGCACAGAGAGAGAGAGAGAAAATAAAAAATGTTTAGTGGCTAGCGATCAACCATGGAGAATCTTGGAGGGAGATGGTCAGATAGGAGAGCTAGAAAGTCGAGGGAGATATGTATGTGTGTATGTACTTGTCCATGTAGTCATGAATGAACATTTGCTCAAGGTGCCACGCAGTGGGGCTGGACCCTGAACCATGTGGCTGGGAAGCAGCCACACAGCGACGCCTACGCATCTATATATATATACAATTTAAGAATAGGATCAAATCTTTAGAAGAATTTATGAAGTAGTTAGCGTGAAAAACCTCATATATATATATATATATATAAATACATATATACTTATATACATGTATATGTATTCACGTGTGTAAGTAAGTATGTATGTATGTATGTATGTATGTATGTATGTATTAAGCTCGTATGAATCGCTGCGGATGTATGTTTGAGTGCTAAACACGTACAGCAAAGGTTAACACTTAAAACCAACAACACATGTTGTAACTTCGTCTGGAATTTTTTCCTTACCTTTCCTCCTTTCTTTCCATTTTCCTTCTATTTTCCGAAG
>NC_043007.1:26580596-26592056 GCF_006345805.1 Octopus sinensis
TCCTTTCGGGGTCGATTAAATAAGTACCAGTTTCGCACTGGGGTCGATGTAATCAACTTAATACGTTTGTCTGTCCTTGTTTGTCCCCTCTATGTTTAGCCCCTTGTGGGCAATAAAGAAATATATATATATATATATATATATATATATATATATATATATATAGAGAGAGAGAGAGAGAGAGAGAGAGAGAGGAGAGAGAGAGAGAGAGAGAGAGAGAACTTTTTTTAAAAAGTTCCAACCGATAATTTCCATACCGAAATCTACCCGGAAATAATTGTTGTTTTAAAATTAATAATTATTTACCCTTGTATTATTAATATGTATATATATATATGTGTGTGTGTGTGTGTGTGTCTGTGTGTGTGTATGTATATCGGTCTATGTATGTATGAGGAGAAGAAATGCATGAATTCAACAATCATCAGACGACATTTGAGTTCCTTTCTAATCGGATGCAGTGATAATATAAATGTGACAAGTAAATGAAAGGAAACGGGGGAAAAAAATACTGATCAAGCCATATTACATAATTTAAAATAGCACAACATCAAAGTATGAATACCATATGCAATTACTAATGACTAAAATTTCACACTGAATAATTTTTACATGATTTACATGATTTACATGATTATGTGTTAAACGCAACATACTCTTGCCGATCTCAACAGAGTGTTGGTGCTACGAAGTAATCAATAACTATTAACAATATATAATATATATATATATATATATATATATATATATATATATATATATATATGTAGGTCCCGGGTTGAGTCGGGGTTAACCACAGTAAATAAGGTACTCAATCATAGCAGAGTAAAGAATTTTTTATAGAAGGAGCTTCTACAGGACTAGAACTGTTTCATTCAGAATGAAACAGTCTAGTCCTGTAGAAGCTCCTTCTATAAAATAAAATATATATATATATACTGCTGATATTTCTTGGACGAATATACAACTTCTTTAAGTAGCTACAGTGCTCCATTCATTGTCTTGCGTGTATGAGTTCGATATATGCCCTGTTCTTTGTTATTAAAATATGGATTTAGTATAGAATATTAAGATTTGCTTAACGTTTTATACGAATGCATCTATGCAAATATTCTGATCGAGAAAAGATAGGAAATAAATGAGTGTATATGCATATCTTGGGAAATATTGCTATTTCTCCGGCTCCACATCCAAGCCATTAACTGTCCGTGAACACAAACACGTATATGTATTTGAAGCGCATAAGTGACGGTTGTAAAGCATTCGAAAAGGGGCGCTTTGAGCAGGACACCCTAAGGCGCTGGCTTCGGAATGGCAGTCACCAGAACCTCAATGAGCAAACCGTCTGCTCTTTCTTTAAAGGTAGCATGCAAGCCATCTGAAGGACTATGAAGACTCAACTCTACGCAACATCTTTCCTCTTAGACCGTGTAACCCGTACTATGTAGTGTACGAGAAGGCGTCCAGATCGATTTCGGGTCTGAATCGATATATGTCAGTGAGATATGACCTCACAGAGGTCATGACCTGCGGAAGTTGCAATATTTGTGTCATATATGCTCCAAGTTATACAGATCAAAAGTAAATTCATAGTCCTCTGAAAGGTCAGAGACAGAAGGTCAGGCACGCCAATGTCAACGAGAAAGCTCAGATTGATATCAATAAGCTAGGAAGAGGGAGCAATCGCCATATATACATACATGCATAAACACATACATACATACGTACTTACGTACATACATGCATACAAAGATACATACATACATACATACATACGTACATACATAAAAACATACATACATGAATACATACGTACGTACGTACATACATACATGCATGCGCACATAAGTACGTACGTACATACATACGTACGTACATACATACGTACGACGTAAATACATACGTACATACGTAAATACATACATACATACATACGTACGTACATGCATACATACATATGTACGTACATACATACATACATACATACATACGTAAGTACGTACATACATACAAACATACATACATGCATCCATACGTGCGTACGTACGTACATACATACATCATAGGTACGTGCATACATACATACATATGTACATACATCATACATACATACGTACGCACATACATACATACCTAGATACATACATACACACATACATACATACATGCATACATACATACATACATACACACACACGCACACACACACACACACACCACACACACACCACACACACGCACGCACACACACACACGCACGCACATGCACACACATACGGCAGTCTGGATAAGCTTGGATTTTTCAGAAAAGCAAATCACCCTACTGAATCGCTCGTTGTAAATGCAATCTGGAAGTGGAGCAGTAAAACTAGGCAAGACTATTCTCAGGCTTAAAACGTGACATTGGTTTCGTTACCTAACATTCCAATGATGGAGCTTCGTATCTCTGTTAGAAACCAGCCCTCTCTTAAGAAGGGGAACATAAATTATTAAATACCGAAGTGACATACAAACATATACATACACACACATACATACATACCTATATACATACATACATACTACATACATACATGCATCCGTGCATGCATGCATACATACATAGATACATACATATATGAGTACGTATATACATATTACATATGTACGTGCGTACATGTTACGTAGTTGTATGCTTAATGCGAAAACACCTCTGACATATATAGTCTCTCCTGCAATTAGTAAGAGTAGTCTTGGGAATAAAAAAAACATAACTCAAAGCAATGAACCTTTACCTAATATCATATTCTGTTGTAAAAGATACCATAATTATGGCGCATTGTGGAATATGCATGGCGTTCTTCAAATGAAAAGGAGGTGGAGCAGGAGATGCTACAGGAGGAGGAGGACGACGAGAAGGAGGAGGTGAAGAAGAAGAAGAAGAGTGAAAAGAAGGAGAAGAAGAAGAAAAGAAGAGAAGAAAAGAGAAGAAAAAGAAAATACAAAAAGGATAGATAGATAGAGATGCAGATAGACAGACGTACAAATGTATAGCTAGCTAGCTAGCTATATGGATAGATTGATAGATATAGATAGATAGATAGATAGATAGATAGATAGATAGATAGATAGATAGATAGATAGATAGATAGATATACTTGCATGCACACTTACACATATCAATTCATCCATCCATCCATCAATACATACATGCACAAGCACATACATACATACATACATACATACATACATACATACACTCACATACATACATACATACATACATACATACATACATACATACATACATACATACATACATACATACACGCACATGGAGAAGACAATCGTACATACTTGCATGGATACAACAAGGTGACATCTTTTTCTCGTGAAAGAAAGGTCAGGTTAGCCTCGTTTTCAAATACGTATAAAGGTGACGAAAGATGAAGAAGAAACATAATTCTTTACAACCTCACGCAAACAGAAACGTTTATAATTCAGTAAATATTATTATTTTATATTATTATTATTATTATATTATTATTATTATTATTATTATTATTATTATTATCAATTATCATTATCATTATCATTATTACATTATTATTATTATTATACTATTATTATTATTATTATTATTATTATTATTATTATTATCGTTATTATTATTATTATTATTATTATTATTATTATTATTATTATTATTATTATTATTATTATTATTATCATCATCATTAAGAGGGGAGTGTTCTGTATAGATAGATAGATAGATAGATAGATAGATAGATAGATAGATAGATAGATAGATAGATAGATAGATAGATAGATAGATGGGTAGACAGATAGATAGATAGAGAGAGAGTAGATAGATAGATAGATAGATAAACAGATAGATAGATAGACAAAGATAAAGGAAGAAGGTAAAGTAGAAATGCAAGGTGAAGTGCAAAGATAAGATCATAGACCTCAATGTGCAGCAATAAGACTCCAGCTTTTACAAAGGTGCAGCCTGCTGTTACATAATACTCTGCACATGCAGAATGTCTGCACGGAAGAAGCAAATGTAACTAGGGAAGAATTGCGATGCGTACGTGCATACACAAACGCACGTTCACGTGGTCATACAAACAGCAGCATACAGAGATATGGTGGCATACATGTAACCACACGCGGTGCACGATGGAAGCAAGACACACCGTATGCAAACATTCATGGAGAACAACATAAAGAATGCACATGCAATGCGCTCTACTTAAAAATAGTATACGTCACTTATACGAGATCTGCGTGATGCATAACGCTGCATCGTTTTAGAAACATAAATTTTATGTATACATGTTATATAGTTACATGTGTAGGTAACTATATATGTTCGTACGTCTGCGTGTGTTTGTCTGTATGTGTGTGAATGTGTGTGTGTGTGTATATGTGTGTTAATGTGAACATGAGTGTGTGTCTGAATGTACTTATGAATGTATACACGCGTTATGCATGCACACGACTCTCCATGGAAGACGACGCAGGCTCATCTCCACATACATGCGAATAAGATCACATGTGTGTATATATATATAAAATATACACACACACCACAACACAACATATAGATATATATATATATATATATATATATATATAATACACGAAAGTATACAGGTTTATGTATGTATATATATACATATATATATTATATATATATGTATATATATATATATATACTATATATATATATACAATATATATAATATAATATATATATACATATATATATATACATACATATATATTATATATATATAATATATCATATATATATATATATATATATATATATATATATATATAGTTAAATCCAAACATGAACGGAGAGAAAACACAACAACGCAAGGACGTGGAACAAGAAAAGAAAGGAGGATGATCAACGTTTCGAGCGGAGTTATTCGTCAGTAATATAGAAAAAGGAAAGGTCCAAGGAAGGGAAGACGGAGAAAGGAAATCGATAACGATACACACGCGGTCACATATTGAATGACCGGAAGGGAATGGGTGAAGAAAAAGTCCTTTCAAAAACAGGAAAGTGCAAGAGAAGGAGGTATGTGTGTGCGCGCAAGTCTGTGTGTGTGTGTAATGATAGCACGTGTGTGTGTGTGTGTGTTTATGTGTGTGTGTGTGTGTGTGTGTGTGTGTGTGGTTGTGGCTGTTTATCTATGTGTGTAGTTAGGCTTAGTATCGTTTAAGGTCACAGGTAGAATTTATAGTAGGAGTGGCTCCTGTTCTGTGCGTACCTGCACATGTGCGTAGGAGAATGGTCAGTTGAAGGTACTGGTAGTTGGAAGTATGTGTGTATGCGTGCATATATATACATATGCTCATATGCTCTCTTTACTTGTTTCAGTCATTTGACTGCGGCCATGCTGGAGCACCGCCTTTAATCGAGCGACTCGACCCCGGGACTTTTTCTTTTGTAAGCCCAGTACTTATTCTATCGGTCTCTTTTGCCGAACCGCTAATAACGGGGACATAAAAACACCAGCATTGGTTGTCAAGCAATGTTAGGGGGGCAAACACAGACACACAAACCCACACACACACACACACATATATATATATACATATATACGACAGGCTTCTTTCAGTTTCCGTCTACCAAATCCACTCACAAGGCATTGGTCTGCCCGGGGCTATAGCAGAAGACACTTGCCCAAGATGCCACGCAGTGGGACTGAACCCGGAACCACGTGGCTGGTTAGCAAGCTACTTAGCACACAGCCACTCCTGCGCCTATATATGTATAAATATTTATATACATTAATATATTTCTTCATCTGAGTTTATATATACATATACATACATGTTTACATACACATACAGAGATAGGTAGGTTGATAGATAGGTAGACATCCATAGATACACATTTATATGGCAGCACGTGAGAATCACTTGTAGCAAACCATGTTGTTCGTGAACAGATAATGTAATATGACAACACAACTGAAAGAAATAAAGCAGTTTAGTGGAGAATAAGGATTTGAACGAATACGCAGGAACTCAATAAATTGGATTGTTCAGCTCTCCTACAGTGTGCCTGTGTGTGTATGTGTGTGCGTGTTTATACCTACATGTATACATACATATATATATATATATATATATCATAATATATTATTTTTGTAATTTACTTAATCTTTACTTTTTAATTGTTATTTTAATTTTAACTTATCTATTATATGTAATTTTCTAGATGGTGTGAATTAATTATTCATTTTTAATTGATAAAAGGTGTTTTTTTTCTAATATTTTATATATATATATTTATTAATTTTTGCATGTATTTGTGTATGTATGTATATGTGTGTGTGTCTGTGTATATATATGTATATATATATATATATATATCAGGTGTAGGAGTCGCTGTGTAGTAAGTAACTTGCTTACGAGCGATATGGTTCCGGGATCAGTCCCACTGCGTGGCACCTTGGGCAAGTGTCTTCTACTATAGCCTCGGGGCGGCCAAATGCATGTGAGTGGATTTGGTAGAGGGAAACTGAAAGAAGCCCGTCGTATATATGTATATATATGTATGTGTGTATGTGTATATGTTTGTGTCTCTGTGTTTGTCCCCCCTCACCAACATCGCTTGACAACCGATGCTGGTGTGTTTACGTCCCCGTATCTTAGCGGTTCGGCAAATGAGACTGATAAAATAAGTACTAGGCTTACAAAGAATAAGTCCTGGTGTCGATTTCCTCAACTAAAGTCGGTGCTCCAGCATGGCCAAAATGACTGAAACATGGGAAAGTGGTACATGTAGATATTTTAACGCATGTATATGCATGGCCGTATGTATAGTACATTACCAAGATGACAACGCTGTGCACGCGAGAAGCTTCATGGTTTTTTATATCATGCGGTGCCCCAGCATGGCCACAGCTCATAAGCTGAAACTAGAATCAATCAATCAATCAATCATTCACAACCAGAAATAAAGATACCTTGCTACTCCTACGAAGGAGACCTTTTGTTCTCACGCGTCTTGAAGAGACCCTCCAACTGTGGTCGGCGCTGAGCGTCAAATTGCCGATGGAACTTGTGGCAATACACAGTCACTACAGAAAGAATATTGACTTAGCGTTACAGATGAACAATTGGGAGATATTCAAAGAACTCAAGCTTTATTCCCTAAGGAGAAAGCAACTGAATATATGCAATGATATGCATATGGAAGTGTCTATCCCCCCAAGTTTGAAAATAAAGCTATGAAAACTACCGAAGTGGACGGCACTGCGTAATACCAAATTTTACCTGGAGTGATATTTGAACATTACGAAAAATAGGTCCTGGGGTTGATTTGCTCGACTAACGTCGGTACTCCAGCATGGCCGCAGTCAAATTATTGAAACAAATAAAAAGAAATATATCTATACACTACCAAAAAAACATGATTTTTATTGAACTCATAATACTTTTTGTAGTCCCGTTCTGAATACTTTCTTAAATACTTTCTTAAATACTTGTAAACTATTTTTAACATTTTCTTATTATCAAAGAATGTATAACTGTATTTTAATACTCTTGTGATAACCAGTACTTAACACAACAAAGCTTATACAAAGCTTTACATTTTACTTTTGACAATCTTTTTCTAAAAAAGTGATACAGGTCAAGTGAATAATCATCTTTAAAATTGCATTTTCACATCTTCTTTCATATATTATTTCCACTCGCGCGCTACCTTACAACTTTACTTAGTTATATATATTTATATATATATATAAATATATAATATATACTTTATTTTAAGCAGCAGAAAATCAACAAAATCTGTTACTCCTGAGTTCTCGTTGCCGTTCTCCTACATTTTTTGCTAGATTTTAGTTTGGTGGAGTGCTGGTGGTTTTGATTGTAGTTGTGGTGGTAGTGCTGGTGATTTGATTGTAGTTGTGGTGGTAGTGCTGGTGGTTTTGATTGTAGTTGTTGTGGTATATATATATATCATGATGCATATTTGCCATTTGAATATGGCTAACCCATAAGGGTGGATGCTACTGTAGTTTGTAGCCCCAGGAAGATATCTCCTCCAGCTGGCTATAGACACACTATCTGTGTCCTCTCAGTATTTGTGAAGGGGAGTCATCCTTCCCGTCTTCAACACATGATACACACGTACCCGAGTTTCAAGGTGTTTACCTTTCATCAGCGTGTGACAATCATGGTTGTCGATGAGAAGTCAGATCCCTTCACAAATACATATACTTTTTCCAGTGTCGATTTGACACTGATATTGAAAAAGTGAAATCAAACAATGATAAATCTCAGAGCGAGTTATAAACAGTAGCGGTAACACATCGTGATGCATATTTGCCATTTGAATATGGCTAACCCATAAGGGTGGATGCTACTGTAGTTTGTAGCCCCAGGAAGATATCTCCTCCAGCTGGCTATAGACACACTATCTGTGTCCTCTCAGTATTTGTGAAGGGGAATCATCCTCCCCGTCTTCAACACATGATACACACGTACCCGAGTTTCAAGGTGTTTACCTATATTTATATATATAATATATATATATAATATATATATATATATATATATATATATATATATATATACTAATAATTAATCTAAACATGAAAACACAAAGAGAAACCACAACAACACGAGACGTGGAACAAATATAGTATTATTGGACGCTCAGGAAGGAAGGGAAGAAGGAGAGTTTAACGTTTCGAGCGGAGCTTTCGTCAGAAACATAGGAAAAGGCAAGATCCAGAGAAGGGAAGAGGGAGGGAAAAAAATCGCCAACGGTACACACGCGGTCACATGTATGTATATATATACATTTATGTTTATAGATACATGTGTATAAATATATATATATATGGAAGCATACATGTGTGTGCGTGTATACGTAAGTGAGGCAAATTTGACCTCGGGAAGGCAGCTTTTTTTTCCCCCAGTGCTCTTACTTTTCTGTCAGTTCGCTCAAGATAAATATTGATAATAATTATAATTATAATGAAAAAGAATAAATTTTAACTGGAGTGACATTTGAATATTACAACAGAAACATCATCAACGTCATCAACAACAACATTATGAATGAAACTGAGAAGAAAACGTCAAAAAATAAATATAAAATAAAATATCAAATCAATAGATCGACCAAAAATAAAGAGATTTCAGTAAATCGTCATCAAATTCAAGGTCAAGTAACAAGCAAACATGATGACATTTACCGTAACGATGGTTAAATAGGGATTTCAACATAGGTGAGAAATACAGGAGCAATTCGGAAGAAAGCGGTGGTGGCGATGGTGGTGGTAGTGCTGGTAGCATTAATAGTGTTGGTGGTGGTGGTGGTGTTGATGATGGTGATCTGGGGTAGTGGTGTGAATACTTCTTATGGTGGTGATGGCACTGATGTTGGTGTTGGTGGTGGTGGTTGTGGCGAAGGTGATGGTTGTGGTGGTAGTGCTGGTGGTTTTGATTGTAGTTGTGGTGGTAGTGCTGGTGATTTTGATTGTAGTTGTGGTGGTAGTGCTGGTGGTTTTGATTGTAGTTGTGGTGGTAGTGCTGGTGATTTTGATTGTAGTTGTGGTGGTAGTGCTGGTGGTTTTGATTGTAGTTGTTGTGGTAGTGCTGGTGGTTTTGATTGTTGTTGTGGTGGTAGTGCTGGTGGTTTTGATTGTAGTTGTGGTGGTAGTGCTGGTGGTTTTGATTGTAGTTTTGGTGGTAGTGCTGGTGGTTTTTATTGTAGTTGTTGTGGTAGTGCTGGTGGTTTTGATTGTAGTTGTGGTGGTAGTGCTGGTGATTTTGATTGTAGTTGTGGTGGTAGTGCTGGTGGTTTTGATTGTAGTTGTTGTGGTAGTGCTGGTGGTTTTGATTGTTGTTGTGGTGGTAGTGCTGGTGGTTTTGATTGTAGTTGTGGTGGTAGTGCTGGTGGTTTTGATTGTAGTTGTGGTGGTAGTGCTGGTGGTTTTGATTGTAGTTGTGGTGGTAGTGCTGGTGGTTTTGATTGTAGTTGTGATGGTTGTGATGGAGGTGGTTGAGGAGAAATTAGTTGGTATTGGTGCTGCTGATTTTGATGGTAGTAGAAGAGGTAGTAGTGTTTGTGGTTGTGTTGGAGGGGGTACGGTGGAGATGATTGTTGTTGAGAAGGAGTTGTTGGTAGTGATTTTTCTGGCGTCGTTAAGGTAACGATGGAGGATTTCATTAATGCTGATGGTGATGATAATGGTGGAGGTATTCGGCAGCGTGATGGAGGTGGTTGTGGTGGGGATGATGCTAGTGACGTCAGCGATGGCGTCAGTGTAGAAAATTAGGATGGTATTGATGATGACGAGGACACGACGGTGACCATGATGGTGATGATGATGATGATGATGATGCGGAGGAGGAGGAGGAAGAAGGGGAAAACGATGAGACGATGGCGCTGCTGAGGATGGTGAGGATGATGATGAGGAGGAGAGGAGGAGAAAGAGGAAGGCGATGAGACGACGACGACGCTAATGACGATGAGGAAGAGGAAGGGTAAGACAACGAGACGACGACGCTGATGTTGATGGTGATGATGATGATGGTGGTGATGAGGAGGAGAGGGAAGAGTCTGGATTAGGAGGAGGTGAATGAAGAGGTGGAGGAGGGCTGTAGGATGGGGAGAAGGTGAAGGAGGAGGTAGGAGGGGAGAAGGGGAAGAGGAGGAGGGGCAGGAGCAGGAATATGCTGATGGTAACGAAGATAATGATGATGATGTTGATGATTATTATGATCGACCTATTCCTTTAAGGGCGGTGCCCCAGCATAGCCGCAGTTGTATAACTGAAACAATTAAAAGTAGAGATTAAAAAAACAAAAATGGAAAACTCCAACAACAACGATGACGACCACATTCACAATGACAACAACAACAATGGCAACAATAACAGCAACATGAGCAACAATTATGAAAACTATGAATAACTAATTGCAACAGCAATAGAGATACTTCGATGGTGACAAAATGGTGACAATAAGATTTGTACTAATTAACTTGGGTGATTTGGGTATGATGGTTAGGTGGACAGAGAGGGGTAGGAAACAGTGGTTGCTGCAGCTGTGGAGGGGAGGGGGAGCAGGAGGGGGAGGAGGAAAAAGATAACGATAATGATGGTGGTGGTTTTGGTGGTGGTGTTAGTGGTGGTGATGATGGTGACGTTGAAGAAACAAGAAGAGGAAGAAAAAGAAACAAGAACAAACAGAAGGGTAAGAGAAAGAAGAAGAAGAAGAAGAAGAAGAAGAAGAAGAAGAAGAAGAAGAAGAAGAAGGAAAGATGGAAGGAAGGAACAATGGAGGGAAGGAAACAAGGAAGGAATCAAGGAAGGAAGGAAGGAAGGAGCACTGTCTTTAGTCAAGCAAATCGACCCCAGGACTTATTCTTTGTAAACCTAGTACTTATTCTATCTATCGGTTCTTTTGCCGAACCGCTAGGTTACGGGGCCG
>NC_043007.1:26592156-26602156 GCF_006345805.1 Octopus sinensis
TTGTGTTTTTGGGAAGGTCATTTTCTTTTTGTGCCTTATAATTTTACTCACTTATTCCACTTATTCCTTATTTTTATTTTCCTAAAATTTTCGTTGCGTCTTGCAACCTTTTCAATATTCTTCACTCTGTTCGTTATTTACACTGCGTTCCTTTTTGTTTGTTTGTGCGCATGTGTGTGGGTCAGTTGTGTGCGTGCCTATGCATGCATGCATGTATGTATGCAAGTGTGTGTATGTATATGTATATATGTATGTATATGTGTGCATCTGTATGCTTGTATTCTGCATATTCATGTGCTTGCATGTCCATGTTTCTGTATTTTTTATGTATGTGTGTGTGTGAGCGTGTGTTTGTATATGTATGCACCTCTGTCTCCTTCGCTGAGCATATCTGTGTGTCTGTTTTTGAACTATGTACCATGTTTGTATATGTGGGTGTGCATCTCCATGTGTGGACACGTGTCTCCATATGTGTCTTTGTGTGAAGTAAAGTGTGTGTGTATATAAGGTCATGTGTTTCAGCTTCCATTTATTTTATTATCCTATAAAACCTCTAATACTGAAGTTTACGTCTAATACCGAAGTTTACCTACCTGTAAAAGTAGGTAGGTATATGAAAGCACTTAATCAAACATTCCCATTGCGTTTTTGTAGCATTGTTCGTTTAAGCTCTTACCGTTTTGTTTCCTCTTTCAAGTAATTATTGACTCCTACAATAGGCATATGGTAGTGAGCTGACAAAATCGTTGGCGCGCCGGGCGAAATGCTTAGCGATATTTCGTCCGTCTTTACGGTCTGAGTTCAAATTCCGCAAAGATCAATTTTGTCTTTCATCCTTTCGGGGTCGATAAGATACGTACTAGTTAAGCACTGGGGTCAATGAAATCAACTTAACTGCTTCTGGGTAGGAATATTAAAAAAATACATGCCTCAGCCAAGCCATATGAAGCCAGTGTGGCAGAGAGTGGAGGCACATGGTCTATTGGTTAGAGCAGCAGACTCGCGGTCGAGGGATCGCGGGATTGAATCTCATACCGGGCAATGTGTGTGTTTATGAGCGAAACACCTAAGCTGCACGCGGCTCCAGCAGAAGGTAATGGCGAACTTCTGCTGACTCTTTCTCCACAGCTTTCCTCCTGGGTATTGCAGCTCACCTGCGACGGACCGGCGTCCCGTCCAGGTGGGGAACCTATACGCCAAGGAAACCGGGAAACCGGCCCTATGAGCCAGGCATGGCTTGAGAAGGAACAAACAACAATGTGGTAGAGTGGGCTCATCATACCTATTTCTTTACTGAAAGGCAAAGTCGACCTCGGCGGAATTTGAACTCAGAACGTAACAGCAGATGAAATACCTATTTCTTTACTACCCACAAGGAGCTAAACACAGAAGGGACAAACAAGGACAGACAAATGGATTAAGTCGATTACATCGACTCCAGTGCCTAACTGGTACTTAATTTATCGACTCCGAAAGGACGAAAGGCAAGCCGACATCGGCAGAATTTGAACTCAGAACATAGCGGCAGACGAAATACCGCTAAGCATTTCGCCCGATGTGCTAACGATTCTGCCAGCTCGCCGTCTTTGGGCTCATCATACCATTATGATCTCAAGCTCAAATTCATGGCTTCCTCATCGGGTGATGGTTGGTGGAGAGAACGTGCTACGGACCCCATACTACATAGGGAATATGTACTACAATCCAATATAGGTACAAAGCCTTGTATTTTTAAGTACTGGAAAAATACAGGGTTTAATGAACAAAAAAAAAAAAATAATAATAATCAGTTCCTCAATGGTATTTATTTTGTCGAAGAAAGGATACATGAAAGGCAACATAGATATCGGCAAGGTTTCAACCGAGAATGTAAAAGCACTTAACACAGAATCTGAGGAGACAAAACAAAAGACGGATGGCATTTTTTCTCTGGCGTTCCACTAATTTTCTCATCCTCTTATCCACTGACCTTCAAACTAAACAACGCAAATAAATGATCAACGCATGTAATTACCTAACCTGGCTGATGTTGTTTTTGTTGTTGTTGTTGTTGTTGTTGTTGTCGTAGTTGTTGTAGTTGCTGTTGATGATGCAGTTGTTCTTGGAGCTGTAATTTCTTGCTGTTGTTGTTGTTGTTTTTTCTTGTTTATGCTATCTGCGGTTGCCAAAAATTATATTAATCCTTTGTACCAGAACAATATTTTGTCTAGTCTGAGTATTTTCTGCTGTCTTTGATGGCTTCCTAATTACACACGAGACAGATTATATTATAGAGCCGGTAGGGTTCTTAGTAAACGCTCACATATACACACACATGTCTACAAACACACTTACATATACATATGTCCTAATCACAATGTATTTCTATGTGCGAGTGGGAGTGGGTGCTTGTGTGTGTGTCTATGTGTGTGTGGTAAGAAGCCCATGTCATTATCACATGGTTCCGGGTTCTGTCTCACTGCGTGGCACCTTGAGCAAGTGCCTTCTACTATAGCCTCGGGCCGGCCAGAGCCCTGTGATTGGATTTGGTAGACGGAAACTAAAAGAGGCCTATCATATATATGTATTACACACACACACACACACACACACCAAACACATATATATATATATATATATATATATATATATATATATACATGTTGGTGGTGTATACCTTCTCACAACTTAGCGGCTCGACAGATGACACCAATGGAACTAGTACCATATATATATATATATATATATATATATATATATATATATATATATATATAATATATACATATATATATATATATATATATATATTATATATATATTATATATATATATATATATATACATATATATTTATACACACAGACATATACGTGTGTATATATATTTGCATATACGCATTTATATATGTATATATATATATATATATATATATATCGTAAGAGGGGAATATGTTGAACAAAATCATAATTAACAGATCCTCCTGTATTTTCTTTTACCCAAAGCCAGTAATTTTCAGTAGCCCCCCTGTATATATATATATATATATATATATATATATATATATATATATATATCCTGTTTCTTGTTTCAGTCATTTCCTGCACCCATGCTGGATGAAGCACTGTTTTAAAGGGTGTTAGTCGAAGAAATCTACCCCAGGACATATTCTTTGTAAGCCTAGTACTGATTCTATCAGTTTCTTTTGACAAACTGCTATGTATGAAGACGTAAGCACACTAACATCGGTCGCCAGGCGATTGTACAGAGTAAAACACAGACACAAAGACACACACGCACATAAATGTATACATATACATACGACGGGCTTCTTTCAGTTTCCGTCAACCAAATCCGCTCAAAATGTTTTGGTCAGCCCGAGCCTATAAAAGACACTTGCTTAAGGCGTCACGCAGCTGGACTCAATCCCGATCCGTGTGGTCGGAAGCAAGCTACTTACCACACAGCTATACATTTTGGATGAAAGTGGTAATATTGATATTCTTCAAACCCAATAATGCTTTCATGTTAGTTTTTCTGTATCAGAGTTGATTTTATCGAACTGTACAACACACACCAAATCAACTGTGACACAGCAGACAGCATAAAAGCGTTGCACGAACTGAGATTTGATTATATGATCGCTTTCAGCTAACATCGATTTTTTTTTTGTATTGTCGTGACTTTGTTATATATGTATATATAAAACAAAATGGCTCAATTGAGAGGAAAGAATTATTTATGGGTAATACTGATAATACTTTAACCTAAACATGCAAATTCAAAGCGAAAGAATATCATAGAAACGAGGAGATATTGTCTGTGTATGCCTTCGTCCGAATTATATTTCAAAAATTATGTAATGTTTATGTAAAAACTGGATTTCGTGCTAATAGTGAATTTTCAAAATTTTTACATATTCAGTTTCAAAGCTTGGAATCACAAAGGGATCGCTACACACACACACACACACACACGCACCTATATATATATATATATATATATATATATATATATATATATATATATACACATATATATGTATATTATATATATCAATATTAAAAGGGTAAAATCAATTAATTATTAATAATTTTACCAAGTAGTGTTCAGTATGTAAGAAGACCATTTACGGTATATTTAAAACATTACGTTATATAATTACGGTTCAGTAAAATAATTTACTTTACCACACACTGAACTTTTAGAAATAGCAGCCAAAAAATCTTAGCTATTTCTTCTACTATAAGATTTTTGGGCTGCTATTTCTAAAAGTTCAGTGTGTGTGTAAAGTAAATTATTTTACTGAACCCTAATTATATAACGTAATGTTTATATATATATATACATATATATATATATATATATATATATATTATATATATGATTTATGTATATTATAAAGAAAGAGCAGGAAAAAGTACATCAAAAAATCACCACAGAAGATATACGTCCAAAATAAGATTGTATGAATAGATAGACGTATAAATATATAAAGTATGATTATTTAAGAAGTTTAAAATATCATACGATCGTTTCATGAATGTATTATCCTTCGAAATGGAATCTAAAATTGAAAATCCTTATGAAGCAATGCATCCACTTAAAATTAATTATACTTTATATATTTATATGTTTATGTATGTATACACACACCCACAACACACACACACACACAAACGCACCTATATATATATATATATATATATATATATATATATATATTATATATATTACACATATATATATGTATATATATATATCAATATTAAAAGGGTAAAATCAATTAATTATTAATTAATTTACCAAGTAGTGTTCAGATGTAAGAAGACCATTTACGGTATATTTAAAAAACATTACGTTATATAATTACGGTTCAGTAAAATAATTTACTTTACCACACACTGAACTTTTAGAAATAGCAGCCCAAAAATCTTAGCTATTTCTCTCTATAAGATTTTTGGGCTGCTATTTCTAAAAGTTCAGTGTGTGGTAAGTAAATTATTTTACTGAACCCTAATTATATAACGTAAGGTTTATATATATATACATATATATATATAATATATATATATATATATATATATATGATTATGTATTATTATAAAGAAAAAAGAGCAGGAAAAAGTACATCAAAAAATCACCACAGAAGATATACGTCCAAATAAGATTGTATGAATAGATAGACGTATAAATATATAAAGTATGATTATTTAAGAAGTTTAAAATATCATACGATCGTTTCATGAATGTATTATCCTTCGAAATGGAATCTAAAATTGAAAATCCTTATGAAGCAATGCATCCACCTTAAAATTAATTATACTTTATATATTTATATGTTTATGTATTATACACACAACACACCCACACACCACACATACATAATATAATATATATATATATATATATATATATATTATATATATTATTATATATATATATAGGTATATATATTCCTGCACATGTATATATCTCTCTGTCTCCTCTACTATCTCGGTATATATTATATATCTGTATATATATATATATTATATATCTGTATATATATATATATATATATATAGAGAGAGAGAGAGAGAGACACGGATAGGTAGATAGATAGAAAGATAGATAGATAGATATGCATGAGTGTATATGTAATCATACGCACGTGAATAAAATAATATACAGCTTAAGGGCTTAAGGAAATTTGCATGACGATGCAAGTTTGATGAACGGTCAATAAATGTATGCGTGTGTGTGTGTGTGTGTGTGTGTGTGTGTGTGTGTGTATGTGTGTATGTATATACATACATATATATATGTATGTATATATATATATATATATATATATATATATATATATACATATACATACACACACAAAACTATGCTAATAGCTTGGAGTGAAATTTAGGATTTCTAGGTTTTTTCTGCGAATCGATTTTGATTAAATCTCTTCACAGCTTTTCTGCACACTGTGGCAACTCCATTGTTATGTTTTCATTATTCTGTTTAACGTCCTTTCTTTTTTATTGCAGATTCTTCAACTTTAGCGTGAACCACGCCAATAGCTTTTGAATGAAAATAGCCCGTTTATCAGAAAATGAAGGGTAATGATTCATATTAAACATGCATTGAGTATATATTTAACAGAAAACCATAATAATATTATAGTATTTATTGCCGTAATGAATTATTTAGCTACATGAGCGCCATTTCGACGGATAGCTTTAAAAACCCTATTAGTCATGGAATCTGTCAATTTCTTAATAGTTGCAGATTGGAATGCCCCCGCTGCAGCTTTGATGGTCGCTCTGAAGACATCTTTGGGCGTAAATTGGCGTCCATTGGCATAAGCATTTTGTTTAATGATAGACTAAAGATTTTCGAAAGGGCTAAGATCCAGTGATGCGAGCGGTCACAACATCAACCTTCCACTTTGCATACCGTAAGACTCTAAAAATATTTGAATGGTCCTAGCAGAGTGGGAGGGAGCAGAGTGAGAGTCATGCATGAATGCGAATTACCTTAGAAGTGACAGCAGTATGTCATCTAGCCAGGGATCCAAGAGCTCCTTCAGGAAATTGCGGTAAGCGGCTGTGGTCATTTTAACCTCTTAGGCACCCTTATTGGCCCAACAATATTCCTAGCTGTCACAGTCTTGAAGGTCCCTCAATCAGAACGTTTTTCCTTGGTTCTTATGTGGCTAAATAACTCGCTATGTGAACAAACGATCATGGTTTTCTGTTAAATATATACTCATTGTATGCTTAATATATATATATATATATCATGACCTTTTATTTTCTGAAGAAAATAGTCGTTTATACTATGGAAAAGGTTGAAAAACACAATGAAAATTTTAGAAAAAGTAAATATCTAAATGACTGGAAAACGAACTGGTAAGTTTGTTAAATAATAAGCCACTAAAAGAGAATGACTCTCCCCAGACGCAATAAAACAGGCTTCAACACACATGAAGAATCTTGCAAACCAAATACAAGAGGAATATATATATATATATATATATATATATATAGATTATATATATATAATATAATATATATATATATATATATATATATTATATATATATATATATATATATATATATATACATATATATATATATATATATATATTATTATATATATATATATATAATATATATATATATATATATATATACATAGCTATATATACATATTTATCTATATATATATGCATATACGAATTATATATGTATATATATATGTATGAATGTATCTATATCTATGTATCTCGTTATTTCCCGCCGTCTCTCTGTATATATATTACACAATTATTACATACGTACATTCATACATGCATACCTATACATACACATACATACATATATACATACACACATACATAAGTACATGCATACATACATATGTATATACATATACAAACATATGCAAATACATCAGTAAAGTATAATTTTGTGAATATCTATTACGCTTCTTGTCACAAGCTCTTTTGCTCTCGCTCTCTCTTTCTCTCTCTCTCTCTCTCTTTCTTTCTTTCTTTCTTTCTTTTCTCTCTCTCTCTCTCTCTCTCTCTTTACCCGTTCTCATCTATCAAGTACCGATATACGTATTTTGAGCATGCATACATTCACACGCATTTTTATATATGTTATATACATGTGTGTGTGTATGGCCGTGCGTGTGTGTGTGTGTACCTGTGTGTGTATGAGCGTGCGTGTGTGTGTGTCTGTATACCTGTGTGTGTTTGTGTTTGTATCTGTATGCCTGTCTGTGTTTATGTGTGTGTGCAGGTTATATATTTTTATGTTCACACACACACACTCACAGATATATACGTATGTCTGTGTGTGTACATACATTCATACATACATACATACATACATACATACGTACATACAAACATACATACATACACACATACACACATACATATATACATACATACATACATACATTCATACATACATACATACATACATACATACATACATACATACATACATACATACATACATACATACATACATACATATATTTTCTAGCTCATAGATCAGAAGTATAAATTCTTGTTGTTCTCTCTACATGCCAAAAGGAATATTTGTGTTTAGTATTGCAAACAAGCTATGAAACAGCACAATAACTCTGAAATTCTAGATGAGATGAATTTGTATTGTCTCTGGAACTATGGAATACAAATGCCTCTTATTTATTTGAAGTTCCGAGTTCAAATCCCTATACATCGGCAAGAATTTCTTCTTACAATCTAAAACCCCACCAAAATGCATTCTACAGTGTAGAATAGTACCCTTTTGGGGGAAAGAATATATCCCGCTGTACTACCAGGGCAAAAACTAGGACTTAAAATTTCTTTTTGGCTTTCTGAAGAAGCGGAAGTTCATGTATGTTTTCTCAATTCGTATTAGCTTTGGAACATTGATTACTCACCATATAAGGCAATAAGTATGCCTGTATATTGCATGTGGTGGAAGGGCTCTACACACACACACACACACACACACACACACACACACACACACACACACACACACACACACTCATATTCGCAGAGACATAGTGTATTATCTTGCGAATATCTACCACGCATTTTTCCATATCGTCCTCTGTATCTCTCTTTTTTCTCGATTTTTCTCACCAACTTCCCCTCTTTCGTTGTAAGTATACTCACACATACTTTATATATGCACATACATGCATTTTGTCTTTCCACCCGTGATCTCTTAGATGATTATTCAATCGCGTTACAGATCTGCATGGTTTGATGTATAAGTAACAAACGGAAGTTACAACTTTCTGTGCGCTTCCGTCTCGTTATGTCAGGTTACCGCTCTTCCATTGCCATTTCAGAAGATTGGATGACAAATGAGGTCACCATAAAGAGACACCCGTACATCACTGGATTATAGTGATAAACCGTTAAACAACACTCATATATAAATACACTCATACATATATATAGACATGCATGCTGATTGCACCATCTTCACAGACGAAGGCCGTCTCCTTGCGCGTCCTCGTTATAGGTGACGTTTCTGAGTTTCCATCCATGACCTCTTAGATGATCATTGAATCACATTGCAAGTCATCATGGTTTGAAGCACTGGTGACAGACGAAACTTGTGATTTGCAGTGCGCTTTCGACTGGTTATCTCGGTACTCGCAAGCTCTTCTGTTGACGGAGGACATTCCGCAGATAAGATACCAAATTAGGTCACCAAAGAAAGAGACATATGTACGTCGTCGTGTTACAGGGGATAAACGCTTGTATAACACTATAACACACATACATACGTACATTAATACATGCATACATTCATACATACATGCATGCATACATACATGCATGCATAAATACATACATACGTACATGCATGCGCGCATGAATACATACATACATGCATGTATGCATGCATGCATACATACATTTATGCAGCCATACATACATACAAGCATGTATGCGTGCATACATACATACATACATACATACATACATACATACATACATACATGTTGGAGCACTATTTTTGTTTGAAAAGCGAAGGGAAATATAATACATACATATATACACACATACATACGTGCATGCATACATGCATACATGCATACATATTTACATGCATGTATGCATACATACAAGCATATATACATACACACATACATACATACATACAAGCATATATACTTGCATGCATACATACATACATACATACATACATACAAACATACATACATACATATATACATACATCCATACATACATACATACATACATACATACATACATACATACATACATACATACATACATACGTATATGCATTAGACTATGTACCTTCAAATTTACACAAAAACCTATAAATACTAGATTTTACAGAGAAAGAAGAAAAGAAACTTACGTGAATAATAGCAAAGATCTGAAACATAAATTAAATACAATCGTTTCAATACTATTCAGCTTATATAAATGATTGTGCCACAGATTACACAGGAACTGTATAAATTTATCC
>NC_043007.1:26607156-26622156 GCF_006345805.1 Octopus sinensis
CTGGTCTATTTACGTCCCCGTAACTAGCGGTTCGGCAAAAGAGCCCGGTAGAACAAATACTAGGCTTACAAAGAATAAGTCCCGGGGACAATTTGCTCGACTAAAGTCGGCGTATCAGCATGACCGCAGTCAAATGTTTGAAACACATAAATATATATATAGATATAGATATAGACATAGATAGATAAAATAGATAAAATAAAAAGATAGATAGATAGATAGATAGATAGATAGATAGATAGATAGATAGATAGACATATATATATATATATACATATCTATTTACCAATCTATCTATATGTGTGTGTATCGATATATATAATTAATTAATTCAGGCTAACAAAAATTTTAGAAATTTTTTACTACCAATGACCTAGCGTGTAGAAAAATTAGTCAATAGATTATATACTTTTCATATAAATACAGTGTACATTTAAGCACATAAGAGGTACCCTAAGATGGTTACCTCTTATGTGTTTAAATGTACACTGTATATATATATATATATATATATATATATATAGAGAGAGAGAGAGAGATAGATAGATAGATAGATAGATAGATAGCTAGATAGATAGATAGATAGATAGATAGATATAGATAGATAGATAGATAGATAGATAGATAGATAGACAGACATATATACATATATATATATATATATATATATATATATATATATATATTTACCACTCCATCTATATATATATGTACATGTATATAGATGTTTATATATATATATATATATATATATATATATATATATATATATATATATATATATATATATATATATATATATATATATATACAGAGTAATCGTTAAACTTCTGATGCAAATATTAAGTTGTAATATTTATAGATTCCTATTTCTCTTTTTTCGTGCAGAGAAAATCGAAAACAAATAGATCGACAAGTTTGGGTGTGACACATTCGTAGGTCTATAAATTATAAATTTGACAGACTACAAGAGCGACGTAGTTTGATGCAAGTGTTTGAAAACTCAATAAACGAAATGTGGATGCGTGTGAGAGTTGTCAGTGTTTGTAGGTATGTGTATGTGAGTGTATGGGTGTATTTGTGTGTGTGTGAGTATTTGTGTCTGTATGTATAGGTTTCTGTATGTATGTACGTACGTATGTTTGTATGTATGTATGTACGTACATATGTATGTGTTTATGTATGTATGTATATATATATGTATGCATATATGTACGTACGTATGTTTGTATGTATGTACGTACATATGTATGTATGTAAGTATGCATATATGTATACATGTATGAATATATGTTTGTATGTATGTATATATGTACGTACATATGTATGTACTTATGTATAGGTTTGTGTATGTATGTACGAACGTATGTCTGTATGTATGTACGTACATATGTATGTGTGTATGTATGTATGTATATATATGTATGCATATATGTACGTACGTATGTTTGTATGTATGTATGTACGTACATATGTATGTATGTAAGTAGGTATGCATATATGTATACATGTATGTATATATGTATGTATGTATTTATATATGTATGTATATATGTACGTACATATGTATGTACTTATATATGCATGTACGTACATATGTATGTGTGTATGTATGTAAGTATGTATGCATGTATGTATATATGTATGTATATATGTATGTATATATTTACGTAAGTACGTTTGTATGTTGATACTCCTATCATGTCACTGGTCGGTGAAAGAAAATTAGTAAAATATTTATATTTAATCAAATTATTGTAAATTACACTTCTCTTTTATTCATATGTATAGAAGAGGAGAAAATGTGGAGGTTGAAATTCCAGGTTCAAAGCTGTGCTATGAACGATTGCCAGACCAACTGCTTCTGTGAGACAGCTTTACGTCTCATCACAACACTCATTGCGATGGCCCTCATTTTGATGGCTCTCATCAATATACCTTCCACAACAGGTTTTTTTTTACCATTGTCTCTATTTTCAATTCGATTTATATATCTAGCAGTGACACGTATTTACTTCACTTATTATTCTCACTTCGCATCGTAACCTGGAAGTTCAATTACAGATCATATTTCTGGTGATAAAAATAAGAGTGATCACATTTCCAGGCGTTGTATATTACTGGCTGCTAAGGTGTATATAATTTCTCACTGAGGTAGAGTTGGCAATTATGAACTGGTGATTAAACAGGTAAATAACCAGGTAAATAAACACGGGTGCTACAAAGGATATTTGTTGTGTGGTGAAATAGTATACCCTTCTCGGAAAAAAGTGGTAGATGTCAGCCATTATAAATAAACAAGTAGCCAATCGTCAAGAAAGGGTCGAGAGTCGAAGAGTTGAGAGACGACAGTTAAAAAGGATATCTTGTGGAGCTGTCAGCGATAGTAAGACAGGAGAATTTAGTGTACTATTATTCCGGTACGAAGAGATACAACGGTATCTGATGACTAGTAACTATTTTGGCTACTAGTGTAAAACAGCAACTACAGTACAACGGCAGTCACACATCACACCAATGGGAGGAAACCCACTTTACAACAATATTCTACATAATATTAGTGAATTTCAGTAGATAGAGATTGTGGTTTCATGCAGGGGCTGTTTGGTTGCATGGTTGTTTCTGTTGTGGCATGCGACTTTGGAAATGAAAATAATATTGGGTTTTCCAGAAAGTTCGTACCGATTTTTAAAGGAATGAAAATGTCAATAAATAATTGCCATTACATTTTTAATCAACCAAATATGAACCATTTTGTTGCACAATGCGTCTCCATCTTTCCTTTAACTTGAAAATACCCTCTTCCCAGAACTGAGGTGGCTTGGTGGCAAAGAATTCATCAAGGTATCTTTTTACGTCATCCAAGGAATTGAAATTTTTACCATTAAGACTATTCTGCAGAGACCTGAATAAGTGGAAATCCGAAGCAGCAATATCTGGTGAATATGGAGGATGGAGTAACACATAACAGCCGAGCCGCAGCAATTTTTGTCTGGTTCCCAAAGCATCAAGTGCCGAAAATGAACTTTCTTATCTTCCATTTTAAAGGGTTACAGAATGAACACAGGTTATAGGAACATAAACCTTCTTCCACGAAAAGACAGCTTAAACTGTGCTCTAAATGGATGTGTAGTCAAATCCTATTTTATGGACTCAACCATGTTCTAAAATAAGTCGAAATGTAAGCTACTATAAATCAGCATGAACTTTCCGGACAACCCAATAGTATCTTAGCTAACTTGAAAGTTACGTACATTAAAATGTTCACGATACCAATGAGTTTTTGATGAATATTATCTAATTTCGAAAATTGTTATTCGAGCTGCTTGACTGTTTCTAAACTTTTTAAAACTGGTGCTCCGTCGGTTACGACGAAAACCATTCCAGTTGATCCGATCAACGAACATCCTACTTGTGAAATATCACTCCACTGCTGCGCGTACTATTAGCATAGTTCTCAGGGAGATTCGGCGAGAAACAGAATGTGACAAATTGGCTCCTTTGAATCACAGGTACTTCTCATTTTTGCCATTTATGTGGGCTGGAGGAATGTGAAAAAAAAGTGTCTTGCTCAAGGACAAAACGCACCCGTACGAATCGAACTCACAACCTCACCATTATCGGCCGAATAACCTAACCACTAAGCCACGCGCCTTCACTCGCTGCAGGTTAGTCCTGCTCCAACAGACCTATGATTAAATTTGTCTTCGCCGTGACCAACCAATCTTATTTTCAAACATAGTATATCTAGGA
The DNA here is from genome assembly GCF_006345805.1 of Octopus sinensis. Lineage (NCBI taxonomy): Eukaryota > Metazoa > Mollusca > Cephalopoda > Octopoda > Octopodidae > Octopus > Octopus sinensis. The sequence goes on from NC_043007.1 coordinate 26,610,910, forward strand.
ATATTTGATTTAACGTGACCTTAGCATCAGGTCACATTTGTTCCGGCAAATCCATTATCAAAAACGTCCTAGCTGTGACCCTCTTATTTTATATTCAGATTTGTGTCCCTATGACTATTTGATCTCTTATAATCCTTTATTTTTGTTCTTGTCAAATCACTGGCCAGTCCTCGTCCGGCAGATCAGTGACCAAAGACTAGCTAAATCTAGAAGGAATGGTGGACCGAAGCGATGAAATTGCACACTGCTTATAACGTCTTCTCACAGATAAAAATCAACACTCAAATGATAATCTTGACGGTCGATATCTCTGTCTCAGACTTTGATTCTCAATCGTTAGGCATAAAGATAGTGAGAGATAAGAACTACTTTTTCCTTAGATAATTTAGTATCTTTGTACCTAAATACAATTCAAATAAGAGACGACACCTTTACTACTAGTGACTAATTTTTCGTTTTATTATATTTAATATTCTATTCTATACATTACCAAATTTTTTTATTAATATATACACACATATATATATATATATATATATATATATATATTATATATATATATATATATATATATCTATTACCACAAAAAAATTTTTTTATATACTTTGGGGTTGTCTGGAAAGTTTGTGCCAATTTTTAAAGGAGTGAAAAAGGTCAATATATATTTGCCATTACATTTTTAATCAACCACATATGAACCATTTTCTTGCACAATGCGTCTCCATCTTTCCCTAAACTTGAAAATACCCTCTTCCCAGAACTGAGGTGATTTCATCGCAAAGAATTCATCAAGGTATCTTTTTACGTCATCCAATGAATTGAATTTTTTACAATTAAGTCTATTCTGCAGAGACCTGAATAAGTGGGAATCCGAAAGAGCAATATCTGGTGAATATGGAGGATGGAGTAACACATAACAGCCGAGCCGCAGCAATTTTTGTCTGGTTCCCAAAGCATCAAGTGCCGAAAATGAACTTTCTTATCTTCCATTTTAAAGGGTTACAGAATGAACACAGGTTATAGGAACATAAACCTTCTTCCACGAAAAGACAGCTTAAACTGTGCTCTAAATGGATGTGTAGTCAAATCCTATTTTATGGACTCAACCATGTTCTAAAATAAGTCGAAATGTAAGCTACTATAAATCAGCATGAACTTTCCGGACAACCCAATAGTATCTTAGCTAACTTGAAAGTTACGTACATTAAAATGTTCACGATACCAATGAGTTTTTGATGAATATTATCTAATTTCGAAAATGGTTATTCGAGCTGCTTGACTGTTTCTAAACTTTTTAAAACTGGTGCTCCGTCGGTTACGACGAAAACCATTCCAGTTGATCCGATCAACGAACATCCTACTTGTGAAATATCACTCCACTGCTGCGCGTACTATTAGCATAGTTCTCAGGGAGATTCGGCGAGAAACAGAATGTGACAAATTGGCTCCTTTGAATTACAGGTACTTCTCATTTTTGCCATTTATGTGGGCTGGAGGAATGTGAAAAAAAAGTGTCTTGCTCAAGGACAAAACGCACCCGTACGAATCGAACTCACAACCTCACCATTATCGGCCGAATAACCTAACCACTAAGCCACGCGCCTTCACTCGCTGCAGGTTAGTCCTGCTCCAACAGACCTATGATTAAATTTGTCTTCGCCGTGACCAACCAATCTTATTTTCAAACATAGTATATCTAGGAATATTTGATTTAACGTGACCTTAGCATCAGGTCACATTTGTTCCGGCAAATCCATTATCAAAAACGTCCTAGCTGTGACCCTCTTATTTTATATTCAGACTTTGTGTCCCTATGACTATTTGATCTCTTATAATCCTTTATTTTTGTTCTTGTCAAATCACTGGCCAGTCCTCGTCCGGCAGATCAGTGACCAAAGACTAGCTAAATCTAGAAGGAATGGTGGACCGAAGCGATGAAATTGCACACTGCTTATAACGTCTTCTTCACAGATAAAAATCAACACTCAAATGATAATCTTGACGGTCGATATCTCTGTCTCAGACTTTGATTCTCAGTCGTTAGGCATAAAGATAGTGAGAGATAAGAACTACTTTATTTCCTTAGATAATTTAGTATCTTTGTACCTAAATACAATTCAAATAAGAGACGACACCTTTACTACTAATGACTAATTTTTCGTTTTATTATATTTAATATTCTATTCTATACATTACCAAATTTTTTTATTATATATATACATATATATATATATATATATATATATATATATATTATCTATTACCACAAAAAAATTTTTATAACTTATTGGGTTGTCTGGAAAGTTTGTGCCAATTTTTAAAGGAGTGAAAAAGGTCAATATATATTTGCCATTACATTTTTAATCAACCACATATGAACCATTTTCTTGCACAATGCGTCTCCATCTTTCCCTAAACTTGAAAATACCCTCTTCCCAGAATTGAGGTGATTTCATCGCAAAGAATTCATCAAGGTATCTTTTTACGTCATCCAAAGAATTGAATTTTTTACAATTAAGACTATTCTGCAGAGACCTGAATAAGTGGGAATCCGAAAGAGCAATATCTGGTGAATATGGAGGATGGAGTAACACATAACAGCCGAGCCGCAGCAATTTTTGTCTGGTTCCCAAAGCATCAAGTGCCGAAAATGAACTTTCTTATCTTCCATTTTAAAGGGTTACAGAATGAACACAGGTTATAGGAACATAAACCTTCTTCCACGAAAAGACAGCTTAAACTGTGCTCTAAATGGATGTGTAGTCAAATCCTATTTTATGGACTCAACCATGTTCTAAAATAAGTCGAAATGTAAGCTACTATAAATCAGCATGAACTTTCCGGACAACCCAATAGTATCTTAGCTAACTTGAAAGTTACGTACATTAAAATGTTCACGATACCAATGAGTTTTTGATGAATATTATCTAATTTCGAAAATTGTTATTCGAGCTGCTTGACTGTTTCTAAACTTTTTAAAACTGGTGCTCCGTCGGTTACGACGAAAACCATTCCAGTTGATCCGATCAACGAACATCCTACTTGTGAAATATCACTCCACTGCTGCGCGTACTATTAGCATAGTTCTCAGGGAGATTCGGCGAGAAACAGAATGTGACAAATTGGCTCCTTTGAATCACAGGTACTTCTCATTTTTGCCATTTATGTGGGCTGGAGAATGTGAAAAAAAAGTGTCTTGCTCAAGGACAAAACGCACCCGTACGAATCGAACTCACAACCTCACCATTATCGGCCGAATAACCTAACCACTAAGCCACGCGCCTTCACTCGCTGCAGGTTAGTCCTGCTCCAACAGACCTATGATTAAATTTGTCTTCGCCGTGACCAACCAATCTTATTTTCAAACATAGTATATCTAGGAATATTTGATTTAACGTGACCTTAGCATCAGGTCACATTTGTTCCGGCAAATCCATTATCAAAAACGTCCTAGCTGTGACCCTCTTATTTTATATTCAGACTTTGTGTCCCTATGACTATTTGATCTCTTATAATCCTTTATTTTTGTTCTTGTCAAATCACTGGCCAGTCCTCGTCCGGCAGATCAGTGACCAAAGACTAGCTAAATCTAGAAGGAATGGTGGACCGAAGCGATGAAATTGCACACTGCTTATAACGTCTTCTCACAGATAAAAATCAACACTCAAATGATAATCTTGACGGTCGATATCTCTGTCTCAGACTTTGATTCTCAGTCGTTAGGCATAAAGATAGTGAGAGATAAGAACTACTTTATTTCCTTAGATAATTTAGTATCTTTGTACCTAAATACAATTCAAATAAGAGACGACACCTTTACTACTAGTGACTAATTTTTCGTTTTATTATATTTAATATTCTATTCTATACATTACCAAATTTTTTTATTATATATAATAATATATATTATATATATATATATATATATATTATCTATTACCACACAAAAAAATTTTTATAACTTATTGGGTTGTCTGGAAAGTTTGTGCCAATTTTTAAAGGAGTGAAAAAGGTCAATATATATTTGCCATTACATTTTTAATCAACCACATATGAACCATTTTCTTGCACAATGCGTCTCCATCTTTCCCTAAACTTGAAAATACCCTCTTCCCAGAATTGAGGTGATTTCATCGCAAAGAATTCATCAAGGTATCTTTTTACGTCATCCAAAGAATTGAATTTTTTACAATTAAGACTATTCTGCAGAGACCTGAATAAGTGGGAATCCGAAAGAGCAATATCTGGTGAACATGGAGGGTGGGATACTACATCCCAGCCAAGCTGCAGCAATTTTTGTCTGGTTCCCAAAGCATCAAGTGCCAAAATGAACTTTCTTATCTTCCATTTTAAAGGGTTACAAAATTAACACAGGTTATAGGAACATAAACCTTCTTCCAAGAGAGACAGAGAGAGAAAGAAAGATAGATAGATAGATAGATAGATAGATAGATAGATAGATAGATAGATAGATAGATAGATAGATAGATATAGATAGACAGATAGATAGATAGACCGCCGATAACAAGATGTAAATACATATTTCAAATAATGAGCTTTCCTGAAGAAATCCACGACTTGGAGCGCATGCCCAGCCTCATAACGCAATGCAATTAACAAAACCAGATTTTAAAATAAATCTTTCATTTTTAGGAGACAGTTAACGAAAAGAGGCACACTAGGTCAATTATATAGGTTGATTATTGAACTCACATGCCATGGATCTAAGTATGATATAGCGGCTTTCTCATATATAATGTAAGGTAACGCGTCTTAGCTAAGCACTTTTTCCAAAATGTCCTCAACAAAATGTTCGTGCAAATTATGGGTTATTTTGACCCACGTTTTTTGTACGTAACACGTCGCGTAAACGGAAGGAGCCAACTACTTCCGCTTCGGAAGAAATAGAAGATATGAAGGAAGTTTACGTGGTTTTATTTTATAGAAAATCACTTTCTCTTTTGTTGATTCTCTCTCTTCTTATGTGTGTCCGTGTGTGTCTCCGCGTGTGTGCGTGCGTGTTTATGCATATATATATATATATATAATATATATATATATATATATATAATATATATATCACAATCAAGGAACGGCCATAATAGGCCATTCACCCACTAGAATAACAGCCAAAAAGCTTCAACCGCAACAATAACATTAATTCCGTAAATCAGAAGAAAAATTAAAAAACATTACCGAAATCCTTAGACGATGCACGTTTCTTCTACTGTTTAATGGTAAATTAACCTGATTAATTTTAAATCAAGCCAATCTACCATAGGCCCTTAATTCATCAGTAAGGAATAGCCAAATCGGAACAGATATTTTTCACGAGGCATTCTCGTTCCATGCTCGCAAAATATCTGACATAAATTTTCAAATCGTCGCACTCGCGCCAAATTTATCGGCAGCAAATAAATATAAGCCGCCGATTCCATTACGGAAACCACACCAGGAAATTCATAATTATCAATATAGGGAGGCAAAAAAATTTTGTAGAATTCTTTTGCCCCCAGCGGCCTAGTGGGGAAAAAAGTAAAATAGTCATAAACCATTTTTAAGTTCAATATCACAATCAAGGAACGGCATAATAGGCCATTCACCCACTAGAAATAACAGCCAAAAAGCTTCAACCGCAAAATAACATTAATTCCGTAAATCAGGAGAAAATTAAAAAACATTTTTACCCTGAAATTCTTAGACGATGCAGCGTTTCTTCTACTGTTTAATGGTAAATTAACCTGATTAATTATTAATCAAGCCAATCTACCATAGGCCCTTAGATTCATCAGTAAGGAATAGCCAAATCGGAACAGATATTTTTCACGAGGCATTCTCGTCCATGCCTCGCCAATATCTGACCTAACATTTTCAAATCGTCGCACTCGCGCCAAATTTATCGGCAGCAAATAAATATAAGCCGCCGATTCCATTACGGAACCAACCAGAAAATTCATAATTAATCAATATAGGGAGGCAAAAAAATTTTGTAGAATTCTTTTGCCCCCAGCGGCCTAGTGGGAAAAAATTAAATAGTCATAACCTTTTAAGTTCAATATCACAATCAAGGAACGCCATAATAGGCCATCACCCACTAGAAATAACAGCCAAAAAGCTTCAACCGCAAAAATAAATTAATTCCGTAAATCAGGAGAAAATTAAAAAACATTTACCCTGAAATTCCTTGACGATGCACCGTTTCTTCTACTGTTTAATGGTAAATTAACCTGATTAAATTAAATCAAGCCAATCTACCATAGGCCCTTAGATTCATCAGTAAGGAATAGCCAAATCGGAACAGATATTTTTCACGAGGCATTCTCTCCATTGCCTCGCCAATATCTGACCTAAAATTTTCAAATCGTCGCACTCGCGCCAAATTTATCGGCAGCAATAAATATAAGCGGCCGATTCCATTACGGAACCAACCAGAAAATTCATATTAATCAATATAGGGAGGCAAAAAAATTTTAGAATTCTTTTGCCCCCAGCGGCCTAGTGGGAAAAACTATATTGATTAATTATATATATATATATATATATATATATATATTATATATATATAATATATATATACATTATATATCCATATATATATACATATATATATACATACATATATATACATACATATATATATACACATATGTCTGTATATTTGTGTGTATATATATATGTGTATATATATATATATATATATATATATATTATATGTATGTATATATATAATACACATATGTATATATTTGTGTATATAGTATATATATATATATATATATATATATATATATATGCGCATAAATATATACATATATACGCACACGTATATATAACAATATATATACAATATATACCTACCTGTGTCTATCTTTTTACCCACCTCTCTCTCTTTCACATATATCCATATGCACACGTGTATGCGTATGTGTATGTGTGCATGTATGTGATTACACACTTACAGATATCTATACACAGAGACAAAACATTCGCGTATATCGTACGTGCGTGAGTATGCGTTTACGTACATACCTATGTGCGTATATATATGTACGTATGTTTACGCGTGTGTACGTGTGTCTGTCTGTCTGGTCGTCTGTGTATGTACGAGTCTTTGTATGAAAGCAAAACGGAATGTTTTGAAGTCTAATTGTGATGCAGTTTGATCTTTTTGAAATATAGACTAAAAGAAAATTGACTGAAATACAATAAAATATTATAAAAGTCGTGACAATATTTCAAATGAAATTACAGATCAATCGAAGGATCGATAAAATGACACTTGGGTATCGATTATTCTGTTGACTCATATCAATAATGACTATATTAACTGCTATTCCTTGATTGCTATAATACTAATAATACTAATAGTAGGAAAAATGGCGGAGTGGATGTCAGTAAAGAATAAATGAAATAAAGAAAAAGGATAATAAAAGAAAGAAAGAAAGAAAGAAAATACGAAGTAAAACAAGAAAGTCGAAGAAGGAAATAGACGACGAGACAGACATAGAGATAGAGGGATATATGTATGTGTGAGTGTATATATGTTTATAGAGAATTGATGTGTCTAGAGGGAGGGGTTAAGGGGGTAGCGAAAGAGATAAGTAAATGGATAGATAGACGGACGTTTGGACAGATAGATAGATAGATAAATAGATAGGTGGATGGATAGATGGATAGATAGATAGATAGATAGATAGATAGAGAGAGAGAGAGAGACAGACAGGAAGGTAGATAGATAGATAGATAGATAGATAGATAGATAGATAGATAGATAGATAGATAGATAGATAGATAGATAGATAGATATACAGGAAGGTAGATAGATGATAGATAGATACATACATACATTCATACATACATTCATACATACCTAGACAGCAGGTAATCTGACAGATAGATAGATAGATTGACAGACAGACAGACAGATAAATAGATAAATAGAGAGATAGATAGTTAGATAGGCAGTCCAACAGACAGATAGATAGATAGATAGATAGATAGATAGATAGATAGATAGATAGATAGATAGATAGATAGATAGATAGATAGATAGATAGATGATAGATAGATAGATAGATAGATAGATAGATAGATAGATAGATAGATAGATGATAGATAGATAGATAAATAGAGAGATAGATAGTTAGATAGGCAGTCCAACAGACAGACAGTTAGATAGATATAGATAGATAGATAGATAGATAGATAGATAGAGAGAGAGAGAGAGAGAGAGAGAGATAGATAGATAGATAGATAGATAGATAGATAGATAGATAGATAGATAGATAGATAGATAGATAAGAAGAAAATTTAGTTTGCAAAAATATTGAAAGGAACAAAATAAACATCAAATATAAAGAAAGGATAAATGAAAGGAATATAATAAAGAATAGATAAAGGAAATAAGGAAGAAAGGAAGAAAAGATGAAAGGAAGAAAGGAAGGACAGAAGGAAGGAAATGTAATTGTTGAAAGGTTCATCAGGTATGTCAAGGGAGATAAATCTAATAACTATAGGGAAATGTATTAAGATGGGTTTAAGAGAGAGAACTAGAGAGGGAGGAGAGAAGCGGGAAGAGAAGAGATCGGACAGAGAGGGGAATGAGCGATCAGAGTGTGCAGAGAGAAGAGAAAGAGAGAGAGAAAGAGAGAGAGAGAGGAGATGAAAGGGAAGAGAAGAGATCGGACAGAGAGAGCGATGAGAGATCAGAGTGTGCAGAGAAGAGAGAGTGGTAGGAGAGAAAGGGGGAGAGAGGAGAGAGAGAGAAAGAGAGAGATATGAGAGAAAGGGAGAGAGAGAGAGAGAGGAGAGAAACGGGTAGAGAAGAGATCGGATAGAGAGAAGGATGAGAGAAAGAGAGAGTGATAAAAGAAAGAGAGAGAGAGAGAGAAGAAAGAAAAGGGGAGAGAAGAGATCGAATAGAGAGAAGGATGGGAGATCAGAGTGTGCAGAGAGAAAAGTGAGAGGGAGAGAGATATAGAGAGAGTGAGAAAGAGAGATAGAGAGAGGGAGAGATGTGTGAACTAAAAGAGATGGAGTGCATTTGAGTAGAACTAGTATGTATAAGGTTAAAGAGATATGAGGAGAACAATAAATTGAGAGACAGAAGAGGAATGGAGAAGAATTACAGAGATATGACGTTGGCAAAGAGGGAGAGAAAGTGGCGGTGGGAGTACATAGATGAGAGTAGGGAAAAGTATAAGGGGTGAAAGGAAGGGAGAGGGGGATTTGTGAGCGAGATATGGAAGAGGAAAGACACAAGTTATTGGAGGAAAGGATTGATGAAATGCAGAAAGATGAGGAAGAGAGAGAAAGAGGAGGAAGAAGAAGAGTTAGGGAAATTATATAAAGTTGAGGGTGGGTCTGAGTGAGGATGGTAAAGGAATTGAGTTGAGCGAGGGGAAAGAGTAAGACGGAAGAGAGAGAGAGAGAGTGAGTGAGAGAGACGGAAAGAGTGAGAGAGAGAAGAAAAGGAAGTGGTTGTAACGGAATTGTTATCCCTACAGGAGAGGGAGGAGGAAGAGAGAGAGAGGGTGAGAGAGAGAGAAAGAGTGAGAGAGAGAAGAAAAGGAAGTGGTTGTCACGGAATTGTTATCCCTACAGGAGAGGGAGGAGGAAGAGAGAGAGGGTGAGAGAGAGAGAAAGAGTGAGAGAGAGAAGAAAAGGAAGTGGTTGTCACGGAATTGTTATCCCTACAGGAGAGGGAGGAGGAAGAGAGAGAGAGGGTGAGAGAGAGAGAAAGAGTGAGAGAGAGAAGAAAAGGAAGTGGTTGTAACGGAATTGTTATCCCTACGAGGAGAGGGAGGAGAAGAGAGAGAGAGAGGGTGAGAGATAGACAGACAGAGAGAAACAAAGAGAGAGGGGGAGGGGAAGTGAGAGAGGAATGAAAGAAATGAGAATGAGAAAGGGAGGAATGAAAAAGGGGAAGAGTAGGAGAGAGGAGTGAGAGATAGACAGACAGAGAGAAACAGAGAGAGAGGGGGAAGTGAGAGAGGAATGAAAGAGATGAGAATGAGAAAGGGAGGAATGAAAAAGGGGAAGAGTAGGAGAGAGGGGTGAGAGATAGACAGACAGAGAGTAACTGAAGGTAAGCGGGAAAAATAGGGTGGTAGTAGGAATGACAAACGAAGAACAAAGTAGCAGAATGGCCCAAGGTGGACGAGGACAGTAGCTGGAATGAGGTCAAGGGAATATTTCGATTTCAGACAACCATTAAAACTAACATATGTACGTAGCCGTTTTGTATTTAAAGGAAATATGATGCGATATGAGGGGTATATGACTGATAGTTCTAGCAGGTTAACCCTGGTACAAAGAACGCAACATTTACAGTAATCCCTCGCCATATCGCGGATCACCTTTCGCGGTTCACCTATCGCAGTTCACTTATCGCAGTTCACTTATCGCAGTTCACCGATCGCGGTTCACCTATCGCGGTTCACCTATCACAGTTCACCTATAGCAATTCACATATTGTGGTTCACCTACACGGTTCGCCTATCGCGGTTCACCTATCGCAGTTCACCTATAGCAAGTTCACCTATCGCGTTTCACCTATCGCAATTCACCTATCGCAGTTCACCAATCGCGGTTCACCTATCGCAGTTCACCTATCGCAGTTCACCTATCGCGGTTCACCTATCGCGGTTCACCTATTGCAGTTCACCTATCACGGTTCACCTATCGTGGTTCACCTACCGAGGTTTATTATTGAAGCTTACGTCGATTCCTCAAATCTACCCCGGGATTAGTCAAATGATTGAAGCAAGTAAAAATTAAAAGATACGTATATATATATATATATATATATATATATCGTTGATCGACTAGTTACTCCACAACTATTCCCGAGATAACACTTATGGACGTTCTGTATTAAAATGCACAATAAGTATCGGTGCATATACATTAAGTGCATATATGAACCATAAGAGTCTTCTTTATATTTAAATACTGTCTGTATTTGCCATTCCTGGAATTTTATGCAGTGCGGCGATTATTCGCAACACTACTGAATGTTTTGTGCAATATTTCCTATATCGGAGGTGACGAATTCTTGTCTGAGCATTTCGTTAGCTGCGAGTACATGTCATTGAAAAACTTCTTTCCCGCCACCACCAAAAAAGCCAAAATGCATGAAGCGACGAATTTTCTTTCCCCTTTTACAAAAACCAATGTATATATATATATGTGTGTGCGTGTGTGTGTGTGTGTGTGTGTGTGTGTGTGTGTGTGTGTGTGTGTGTG
>NC_043007.1:26627156-26677156 GCF_006345805.1 Octopus sinensis
TGATGGTAGCAGTTCGATCGTCCTATCAAACCAAAGTAGGATTCAATCATTTTATTTTATTTATTATTATTTTTTTCTTCAATTTACTGACAGATTGTCACCATTTTTCAATGGCGTGATACGGGAATGTACAGGGCTAGAATATTTACGACAACGTATCCCATCCTTCTCTCGAACAGTTCTTCTAACTTACTACTCTAAATTTATCTTATATCTTATGCCTTTTACTTGGACTGCGGCGGCCATGGTGGGACACCGCATAGACGGTTTTTAGTCGAGCAAATTGCCAAGTCGGGTTAGATGTGGAGCCATGCGCTTTTTCAGTGCGTCGTTGCACCCACTCTTCTGAGCAATCCTCAGAGCTGTGTCCCGGTCAGCTTCTATCTCAGTGAAATACTTCGTCAACTGCCATGACCATGAAGTATGTGACCGACCAACAGAAACTGTCGCCCCAGCTGGATCTTCAGAAGAGAACATGATGTGCAGCATCTAACTCGGAAAATCAAGCAATATGACCAACCAGTCTGAGCTGACGCTCCTGAATCATACAAGAAATAGAACGCATGGATCTTTTCTAAAAGATGGACAGAATTTTCTACTTAACTAAATAATTTGAAACTTCGTATACTGGTAGAATGTGTCAAAAGAAAACATTAATTTCAATTAGTTTTTTTGAGAAAAATCTATTTTGTAACTTATACGTAGTTTAATTCTTCGAATTTTAACCAATCGTATTTTCTGTTTTGAGCTCAATTCATTTTCAGAACAATGACCAAATATATTCCAGACTTTACCATGCTATCCCCTCCCGCCCTCTGTCTCAATCTCACACTCTCTCTCAGTTTCTTTCCTTCTCTCTCACCTTCTCTCACTTCTCTTTCATTCTATCTCCCTCTCTCTCCCTCTCCACGTTATTCAGTCTGTCTGTATTACTCCCCTTTTCGCTTTCTCTCTCTTTCTCTCTTTTACTTTCTTTCTCTATCCCATTCTTCCCATGTCCGTCTGTCTCTTTCAGTCTTTCGCTCTCTCAGTCTTCTTTTTCTGCCTATACCTTTGGCTTTTTCTCTCAATTTCTCACTCTCTGTTTCTTTATGTATGTATGTATGTTATGTATGTATGTATGTATGTATGTATGTATGTATGTATGTATGTATTTATGTATGTATGTATGTATGTATGTATGTATGTATGTATGTATGCATGTATGTATGTAAATAATTATCTATCTATCTATTTATCTATCTATCTACCATCTATCTACCTGTCTCTCTATCTATCTTATCTATCTATCTATCTATCTATCTATCTATCTATCTATCTATCCATCCATCTATCCATCCATCTATCCATCCATCTATCCATCCATCTATTTATCCATCTGTCTGTTTGTCTGTCTGTATCTATCTATCTATCTCATTGATTACCCAAAATCTCGAACTATTTGAAAACTTGACTCGGCCTTTTGACATGACATAAGCATGTCAAAAAGCCTGCAAAAATCTCCCACAGAACATTGATCCGACTGCTATTTCTAGGAGGACGAATTAAGGTGCAGGCGTTTAATCATTAGCACGCTACGCTGGGAAGTGGGAGATACAGAAGTATGTATGTACAAAACGGCTGCAGCGTTTTATTGTTGTATCGATCGATAACGAATGAAACCCTGGTGCATTACTTGAGGCACGATAAATATGCACCAAGGTAAGGGATGCAACAGAATGTAAGCCAACGGTATGAGAATTAAGGCGGCGAGCTGGCAGAAACGTTAGCACGCCGGGCGAAGTGCTTAGCGGTATTTCGTCTGCGTTACGTTGTGGGTTCGAATTCCGCCGAGGTCGACTTTGCCTTTCATTCTTTCGGGGTCGATAAATTAAGTACCAGTTACGCACTGGGGTCGATGTAATCGACTTAATACCTATGTCTGTCCTTGTTTGTCCCCTCTGTGTTTAGCCCCTGGTGGGTAATAAAGAAATAGGTATGAGAATGGGAACACACAGCCATACGTACACACACAGGCAGACAGGCAGGCAGAGAGACAAACAAACAAACAGACTGATAGATTGATGGATAGATAGATAGATAGATAGATAGATAGAGAGAGAGAGATAGATATAAATAGAGAGAGAGAGAGAGATAGATTGATAGATAGATAGATAGATAGATAGATAGATAGATAGATAGATAGATAGATAGATAGATAGATAGACAGATAGATAGATTAATTGATATACGCACCATACATATATATACATATAACTGCATGTCTATCTATCTATCTATCTCTGTCTTCCTATCTCTTTCTCTCTATCTACCTGTGTACATGTGTGTGTGGTGTGTGTGTGTGTGTGTGTGTGGTGTGTGTATCGTTTTGGGAATTGGTTTGCAAGATTCTTTATTTGAGTTCGTGTGTTAAAGCATATTCTGCTTTTTTCGTGGGAGAGTCATTTTCTTTTTTTGCTTTAAAATTTAACTTAAGACTATTGAAAATGTTGCAAGACACAACGAAAATTACTCTCCCCAGACACAACAGTATATATATATATATATATATGTGTGTGTGTTGTGTGTGTGTTGTTTGTGCGTGTGTGTGTATGAGTGTGTGTGTGCGTGTGTGTGGCGTGTGTGTGTGTGAGTGTGTGCGGGCGTGTGTGTGAGTGTGTGCGTGCGTGTGTGTGTTTATGCGTGCGTGTGTGTGTGTATGTATGTATGTATGTATGTATGTATGTATGTATGTATGTATGCATGTATGTATGTATGTGCGTGCATATGTTTGTATGTTTGTTTTTGTCCCAAAACATCGCTTGACAACCGATACTGGTGTGCTTACGTTCCCGCAACTTAGCAATTGGGCAAAACACACCGATAGAATAAGTACTAGGATTAGAAAGAATAAGTCCTGGGGTCGATTTGGTCAACTAGAGCCGGTGCTCCAGCATAGTCGCAGTCAAATGGCTGAAACAAGTAAAAGAATATATATATATATATATATATATATATATGATATTGATATATATTAAAGATATATATATGGCTGATAAAAGATTAGAGATCTTGATTTCGATTATGAATCTTATCTTATCAAATATTAGTAAGAATTGATTAAAGTTTGAATTAAAAACAGTTTATTTTCAGTTTGGGAGTCAATGACATGTCTCGCGATCTTTTGTTGAAGTCTTCTTCAAAGATGGTTTGGTACAGAGTTCAAGATGTTACGGAGGGTGTGTAGGTGTCTATTGTCTAAAAGGAATCTCTGTAGGTGGGTTCTTGTCAATTAGTAGCTTAAAAGCATTTATATAGCTACACATATTCAAATGTGTTTCATAGCTAGCGGAACCTCGGAACTAGTAAATTATTCAAACGAAGGTTAGACCGGAAGCTACTCTTCCTGCAAAAGATTATTTGATTATATGAAGCTTACATTGTGGTTTGGTGATCCTGTGTTAATTCGTTGGGGGTTCGATCGAATCACAAGCGAGAATATATGGGATTCTTGGCCCGAAGAGAAACTTACAGTCTACTCTTCGTTTGGATAATTTACTAACTCCGAGGTACCGTTAACTTTGAAACATATGTAGCCTTAACTTTATTTACTCGATTTCCTAATATTTGAATGTTTATTTGCATATACAACAACGCCTGTTGCTAACCGTGAACTATAAAATTAATTTCATATATAAAGGTTAGATCCATGGATCAAATTGTAGAGAATTAGTGAGCTTCAAGCAATGCGTCGAAGATAAATAAGAGAACTATTTGGAACAATAGCGGTTAATTGGCGCAGAACACTATGAATTTTTCCGTATCAAAATACGATAAGCCGAACAAATTTGTGTGAGTGTGTACAGAATAATATATCAGTTGAATAATTTAAAGCATGGTTTGGTTTTCACGTTGTTTTCTAATGGTATTTTAACATTAAAAATATATGTTATAATTGAAGAAAATGGATATAACAACAATGGGAGATTCGTGGATTACGTTGGCATGTCTTTAATTAAATAGGTAACAAAAAAGTAAGAAGCAGAGATGAGAGTGGCATTTACGATCGTTTCGATTTACTGGTTGAAGTAAATCTCTTCAGAATGCTATTATAGATAGATGCATCGGTTAGGGTGCGAAAATAATTGAACATATGTGATGAAAATGTAAACAAAGTGGTAAATTCTTACATTTTGAAATTTTGTTCTGGCTCTGGTAAATTCGCTAGGCAGAGGTTTGCTTTTGATTCATACAGTTCAGTTAGTGCTTTCATATGTTCGTAGTAATCATCAGATTACAAAATCTATTTAACTGACAGTTGAGTTCTTGACATCTGTAGTACCTCTCAGAACGCTCCAACAAGCCGAATTTTGGGAATAGCTCTTTGACCAATCTGCATGCAACTTAAACGTCATGGTTTGCCGGGCGTATCGATATTGTGTAATTCGTTTATATTCATATGCTAAAGATATTTTAAAATCTACATCATTAAATGATTGTTATATTATTGTTGTTATTCCCGTTCAGAGCAGGTTTGAACATTTTAATAAACGGTTTTTCTTTTATCTTTCTTCCAAATTTACTTGTCATATAGTTTGTGGAAAGGGAAAATTAGAAACATTTTCTGACCACAGGTTTGAACGTGTTCACTTAATGAAATTTGGCGAATATTGGTGTTCCGGATTTGTTGTCTGTTGACTCGTGAGCGTTTTGATAATTTATTCACTGTCTCACCTGTATATATTTCCTCGCAATTCGGGCATTTACTGCAGTGAACATCACAAAATATTTCTTTAATGTTAAAATACTATAATAGAAAAAAGTGAAAACTACATAATATTTTAACTTTATTCAACTGATATATATATATATATATATATATATATATATTATATATATATATATAATATATATATATATCATATATATACATATATACATATATATATATACATATACATACACACGGACACACACATATATATATATATATATATACATATATATATATATATATGTGTATATATATCTATCTATCTATATATATATATATAATATATATATATATACATATATATGTGTATATATGTATATGCGTGTGTGTGTATGGGGTCGAGATGTACCGACATGCCTTCTCCTCCTTCCAAATTGCCTTGTGCCTATAGTAGAAAGGATTATTATTATTATTATTATTATTATTATTATTATTATTATTTTATTATTATTATTAATTTGCATGCAATTCACCAACGAATATATACAATACACGCGCAAAGACACAAACACTTATGTACATACATATGTATTTATATATGTGCGTGTGTGTCTGTGTTATATATGGATCTATATGTATGCATATATATAAATACACACACACTGACGCGCGCGAGTGTGTGTGTGTGTGTGTGTGTGTGTGTGTGTGTGTGTGTGTGTGTGTGTGTGTGTGGTGTGTGTGTGTGTGTGTGTAGTGCATGCTTCTAGTGCGTGTGGTGCGTGTGGTGTAGGTGTCGTATGGTCAAATGAGCAAAAATTAGCTAGGCAGCTAGCTAGGAGTTCTTGCGTTCGATCCACCCACCCAGCACATTGAACAGCTTTTTTTTTCTATACGTTCAGATCAACCCATAACTGCTGAATTAAATTTGGTTAAATGAATTCTGTATAGAAGTTCACCGGGATAGATTCTATCTGTAATTTTTATTACCATTCTCAGGCATTTCTCATGCCTCGTTTTCGTTTCACTTATGCAAATAACCTAGATCATAAATGTGTTCTACTCCTTATTTGTCTAATCATATCATCTCCTGAAGTAAACGTAGAACAATTGCTGTGCTGATGACATCTGTTAAAGCACAAACATACCTTTACTCTTTACTCTTTTACTTGTATCAGTCATTTGACTGTGGCCATGCTGGTGCACCGGACTTATTCTCCAGGAGTTATTCTTTGTAAGCCTAGTACTTATTCTATCGGTCTCTTTTGCCGAACCGCTAAGTTACGGGGACGTAAACACACCAGCATCGGTTGTCAAGCGATGTTGGCGGGGAGGGGGACAAACACAGACATACAAACACACGCACACACACATATACACATGTATACGACGGGCTTCTTTCAGTTTCCGTCTACCAAATCCACTCACAAGGCTTTGGTCGGCCCGAGGCTATAGCAGAAGACACTTGCCCAAGGTGTCACGCAGTGGGACTGAACTAGGAACCATGAGGTTGTTAAGCAAGCGACTTACCACACAGCCACTCTCACAAAATATATAGTTAAATAAAAGGTGGTGTTACGGTTTATTTTTGTCCAATCCCTGTAAAAATGTATGATTGAGAATGTGTGTGTGTGCGTGTGAGTCTGTGTGTGTGTATGAGTGTGTGCGTGTGAGTCTGTGTGTGTGTGTATGAGTGTGTGCTTGGGTGCGTGCTAGTGCATGCGTCTATGTACACATTCATAAATAAATATATATATATGTGCGTGTGGGCATACACATACACACACACACACAAACACAAACACAAACACAAACACACACACACACACACACATACACACACACACACACACAAACACACGCACACACGCACATACATACACACATTAACATATAGCCTTTAGTTATTGTGTCCTTGAAAAGTGACGGTTTGGTATTCTGCTGAACAAAGCATTGGTGACATATTGTCAGGGACGGCACGTCGGGAAGGTGACAGGTTGCAGGAGAGAAAGAGTGAGAGAGAGAGAGAGAGAGAGAGAGAAAAAGAAAGAAAGAAAGAGAGAGAAAGAGAAAGAAAGAAAGAAAGAAAGAAAGAAAGAAAGAGAGAAACAGAGAGAGAGAGAAACAGAAAGAAAGAAAGAAAGAAAGAAAGAGAAAGTGTGCTTTTGCATGTTTGTGTAGCTGCATGTGCGTTCTTGTGTTTGTTTTGCTTTTACATGTATACCCGTATGCGCTTGTGTGTGTGTGTGTGTGTGTGTATGTGTGTGTGTGTGTGTGTGTGTGGGGGCTTGTCTGGTTGTGTATGTATGTGTGTTTGTTTGTCTTTGTGTCTGTGTGTGGGAGGATATGTCTGTGTGTGTGTGTATATGCATGTGTGTGTATATGCATGTGTGTGTATATGCCTGTGTGTAGTGTTGACGTGGTGTTTTGAAACCAGAATTTGATGATGCAACGAACGATGAAGAATTCGGTGATATGTCGAAGATTAAACGCATCTGGTGAGAATTCGAGTGAAAATTCCATAAACGAGGTTAGAAATACGTACTTCTTGAGGCTTTCTCCACCTCCAACAGGAAAAAGATAACAAAAATTAACAAAAAACAAAAGAATATTGAAGAAACGGACATTTCAATCTCCAATGTTTTTATCTCCAGTTTCATTCTATGACTAGATTGGCAGTTACAGATTCTGAATTCGATGCCAGTCCGTCGCAGGTTGTATTTACTCATGGATGGCATGATCCCCGATCTGCAGTACCTAAGAACCTATCGACCTAATCTTTTATCTTTCCAAAGATAATCAAGTTTTGGTGCCCGCTATTTTTGGGAGGGTCACGGGAGAAGATTCCTCTGATAATTCCTGCGTAATTTACTTACGATCCTATTAGAAATATCCGTATGAAGGCGGCGAGCTGGCAGAAACGTTAGCACGCCGGACGAAATTCTTAGCAGTATTTCGTCTGCCGCTACGTTCTGAGTTCAAATTTCGCCGACGTCGACTTTGCCTTTCATCCTTTCGGGGTCGATAAATTAAGTACCAGTTATGCACTGGGGTCGACGTCATCGACTTATCTTTCGAAATATCCATTCCAACTGCTTAAATATTTGTCATGCTCCACTTTATTACATACTAGCAGTATCGCCCGGCGTTGCTCGGGTTTGTTTCGACCCTTTCGAATTGGAATTTTGAAAAGTAAAAATGTTGTATAATGTAGCTTGTTAATCTCTTTAAGTGAACATTTTTCTGGTTGAAATACACCGAAAAATGGCGACACTGCAGTAAAAAAATCGTAAAAAATAGGGATTTTCGTAGTAAAAAAGTACCTTTTTGATGTAAATAATTTTTGGTGTTAATATGGTCAGATTTGAATTTTATCTTCTACAGAATGAAAAGCAAGCCTTCTTCTATCATACTCTCAATTTTGGTTAACTTGCGCCGCAGGGTCTCGGAGGAGATAGTGTTTGTTGAAGGCTACCAAAACTGCCATACACAGACAACTTTTGCTTTATATATATAGATTATTGCAAAAAAAAAAAAAAGACACGCTAGAACGCCGGAAAAAATGCTTTGTGGTATTTTTTCCGGTCCTTTCCTTTCTGAGTCCAATCCTGATGAGCTCAACTTAGCGTTTCGTCTAACCAGAGTTGATAAAATAAACTACCTGTCAAGTACTGAGATCGATGTAATCGATCAGTCATATCTACTCAGAATTGCTGGCCTCGTGTCAAAATTAGAAACAGTTATTAAAGAGTGGGCGGTGGATAATCAAAGAATATTTAAGGCGTCGGAAAAATGCTTTGTTTTGACACTTTATGTTCAGAGCTCAAATCCTGGTGAGGTTAAATTTGCCTTTCATCTCTCAAGGGTCGATAAAATGAAGTGCAAGTTAAGTACTGGGTTGAATGGTATGAACTAATCGCCTTCCCTGAAAATTGCAGAGATTGTGGCTAAATTGGAAAGAAAAAGAAGTTGATGATGATGATGATGATGATGAGGATGAATATGATGATGATGATGATGATGGTGGTGATGATGATGATGATGATGATGGTGATGGTGATGATGGTGATGGTGATGATGGTGATGGTGATAACGATGTGGATGATGATGATGATGATGATGATGACGATGATGATGATAAAGATGATGATAATTATGATGATGATGATGATGGTGTCGATTGTTGTCGTTCATTACTGTAGCCTAACGTGTTTTAGATCTTCGTAAGTGTGTTTCTTGTTTTCTTCATCTATTCCCGACGGAATAAGTGATTGCAGAGGGAATATTAAGAAAAGAAAAGTCTACAAAAAAAAAGAAACACAAAAAAACAAACTCACGAAAACATTCGCAACGAGACGGAAGGACGCAACACTTGCTCTTCCGCATTAGTGTTGTAAGACGTTCTTCTGTCTTTCTTCTTTTTACTGAACATAGCATTAGTCAAAGTAGGCAGCGTGAATGCACGTGGAGTGAGGCTGGCCATAAAGAAAAGCCGCATGCTCAACAACATAATACCATGAGATATAGATGTGACGTCCACCAGAGTAAAAACTCCAGAGACGGGGATGGAACTAAGCACTTCTTGAGCCTTTCTCCGCCTCCAGCAGGAAAATTTTTTTTTTTTAATATCAAAGAAACAGACGTCCCAGTCTCCAGACTTTTTATCCCCAATTTCATTCTATGACGAATGACAGTTACATCTTCTGAATTCGACGCCAGTCCGTCGTAGGTTACTCTTACTCTTGGAGGATATGATACTTGATTCCCAGTAGCCAAGAACTTATTGATCTGATCTTTTATCTTTCGAAAAACTATTGATTATCGCCGCCAACTATTCCTGGGAAAGTAGCGAAAACAGTCAAGCAGTCGTTGAAGTGATCAACCGTCGACGACAAATGACGGATCGACCTGGAAAAAGTTGACTAAAGTAGAATCGATAAGGTTTAATAACTATATAGCAATAGAGAAAAACTAGACTAGAGGACGACCTAGGTAGATACCAAGAACCCGCTCGATGTTTCAAGGTGAATGAAGCGCAACGTGGTAACAAAATCTATTCAGTCTTTAGCAGACAATGGCGAGCTGAAGTAGCAGGATTTTACGAAGATGTGTTCAATTTTTCTGTGGTGCATCGCAAAGCATTTACAGAGAATTCGAATCGAATCGCAAGGTGGACTTCAGTACTAACTTCAATGATAGTCAGGTTTGCTCTGCATCCGATGGCATTCGCCATCTCTACTTGACGTTTCAGATATGATTTCTTCTCGGTCCATTACTGAGTGAGACTGGCTACCCTGCTTGTAACCCCTTTCCCAATTCTAGTACAAATGAAGGTCTGGGTCAAACCAGACACCGAGCAACTGCCATTGGTCGGTCTGCCCATCGACCTACTACGTTGTAATTTGGCATGTCTTAGCTCTACGGCTGCCGAGTCGCAAACCTGTCGACTTGTTCGGATTTTATCTTAGTTCCAGCCATCGCTTCGTATTCCTTTAAAATGGAAAGGCGGCAAGCTGGCAGAAACGTTAGCACGCCGAGCGAAATGCTTAGCAGCATTTCGTCTGCCGTTATGTTCTCAGTTCAAATTCCGCCGAGGTCGACTTTGCCTTTCATCCTTTCGGTGTCGATAAATAAAGTACCAGTTTCGCACTGGGGTCGATGTAATCGACTTAATCCGTTTGTCTGTCTGTCCTTGTTTGTCCTCTCTGTGTTTAGCCCCTTGTGGGTAGTAAAGAAATGGGTATTTCGTCTGCCGTTACGTTCTGAGTTCAAATTCCGCCGAGGTCGACTTTGCCTGTCATCCTTTCGGTGTCGATAAATAAAGTACCATTTTCGCACTGGGGTCGATGTAATCGACTTAATCCCTTTGTCTGTCCTTGTTTGTCCTCTCTGTGTTTAGCCCCTTGTGGGTAGTAAAGAAATGGTTATTTCGTCTGCCGTTACGTTCTGAGTTCAAATTCCGCCGAGGTCGACTCTGCCTTTCATCCTTTCGGTGTCGATAAATAAAGTACCAGTTTCGCACTGGGGTCGATGTAATCGACTTAATCTCTTTGTCTGTCCTTGTTTGTCCTCTCTGTGTTTAGCCCCTTGTGGGTAGTAAAGAAATGGTTATTTCGTCTGCCGTTACGTTCTGAGTTCAAATTCCGCCGAGGTCGACTCTGCCTTTCATCCTTTCGGTGTCGATAAATAAAGTACCAGTTTCGCACTGGGGTCGATGTAATCGACTTAACCCCTTTGTCTGTCCTTGTTTGTCCTCTCTGTGTTTAGCCCCATGTGGGTAGTAAAGAGATGGGTATTTCGTCTGCCGTTATGTTCTGAGTTCAAATTCCGCCGAGGTCGACTTTGCCTTTCATCCTTTCGGTGTCGATAAAAAAAGTACCAGTTTCGAACTGGGGGTCCATGTAATTGACTTAATCCCTTTGTCTGACCTTGTTTGTCCTCTCTGTGTTTAGTCCATTGTGGGTAGTAAAGAAATGGGTATTTCGTCTGCCATTACGTTCTGAGTTCAAATTCCGCCGAGGTCGACTTTGCCTTTCATCCTTTCGGAGTCGATAAATAAAGTACCAGTTTCGCACTGGGGTCGATGTAATCGACTTAATTCGTTTGTCTGTCCTTGTTTGTCCCTCTCGGTGTTTAGCCCCTTGTGGGCAGTAAAAAAAATTCCCTTTAGAATGGAGTTGACTACTTGAACTTCCGCAATAACAATACAAGGTTACAACGTAGAATTTTGAAGCGTGGAATTAACTTGAGCGCCAGTACTTCACTCATACTTAATTCTAACAACATAGAACAGGATTAAAGGAAAAGTTGACCTCTGACTTGAACTCAGAAATCTGCCGTCTTGTCCAGTGTAATAATTCGCTTTGATCTAAGCCGAAAGGAAAAGAAAATAATTGTTTCTTTATTACCCACAAGGGGCTATACATAGAGAGGACAAACAAGGACAGACAAAGGGATTAAGTCGATTACATCGACCCCAGTGCGTAACTAATACTTAATTTATCGACCACGAAAGGATGAAAGGCAAAGTCGACTTCGGCGGAATTTGAACTCAGAATGTAACGGCGGGCAAAATACCGCTTAGCATTTCGTCCGGCGTGCTAACGATTCTGCCAGCTCGCCGCCTTTAGGAAAAGAAAATAATGACAATGATGGCGCATTTCGCGGCAACAGAAGTGACATCGACGATGGCGACGGCGGCGGAGATAGTGACGACGGACATGGTGACGGTGGAGAATGGTGACGGAGTACATGGTGACCGAGGCGAAGGATGAGTTGTTGGCGGTGGAGGAGGACGATGAGGCAGTAGAGGAAGAGGTGACGTTGGAGGTGCTGGTGGTGGTGGTGGTGGAGGTAGCGGAGTTGATGGTGACAGCGGTGGAAGCGACGGTAACAGAAGTGCTGGTGGTGGTGGTGGTGTTGTGGTTGGTGGTGGTAGTCATGGGGGCGGTGTTGGTGGCAACGAGGTGAGTAGTGGCGGCGGAGATGGTGGTAATGAAATGAGTGATGGTGGCAGTGACAATGGCCGAGTTCATAGTGGCGTCTATTTTGTTGCTGTTGCTCTTCCTATTGTTGGTGGTGGTAGTGTCAGATTGTTGTGAGGTGTGGTCGGAGTTATGATGACGGTGGACATAAAGTTTTTGTTGTTGTTTGCGGTGGTGGTCGTCGTCGTTATGGAGTTGATGATGATGATGATGATGATGATGATGATGATGATGATGATGATGATGATGATGGTGATGATGATGATTATGATGATGATGATGATGATGTTCATGATGATGATGATGATGGTGATGATGTTGAGGATGACGTTGAAGACGGGTGTGGAAGAGGAAGTGGAAGTTGTTGATGATGAAGATGATGACCATGATGAAGATGATGATGATGATGATGATAATGATGATGATGATGATGATGATGATGATGATGATGATGATGATGATGATGATGAAGGTGATGATGATGATGATGATGATGATGATGATGATGATGATGATGATGATGAAGGATCGTGCAACAAGAAGTTGCAGCTGGCAACGGGTTTTGAATTATAGCGGCGGCTGGGCGTCGACAATCTGCAACTCGCTTCACAGCACATCTATAATTCAGTGCAAGCGTACCACAGCAGATAGCGAGAGAGAGGGAATGACGTCAGGCAGAGAGATAGTGCTTGACTGTTTCTATGGCCAGCCTACTGTTGAGACAGACTGGGAGAATAGGGTGATAGATAGATAGATAGATAGATAGATAGATAGATAGATAGATAGATAGATAGATAGATAGATAGATAGGTAGGTAGGCAGGTAGGTAGGTATGTAGCTAGATAGATAGATAGATAGATAGATAGATAGATAGATAGATAGATAGATAGATAGATAGATAGATAGATAGATAGATAGATAGATAGATAGATGGGATGGATGGATATATGTATGTATATTTGTATGCATACATGTATGTGTGATAGATAAATAGATAGATGTATGTGTATGTAGGTGTGTAAAATACATATACTCTTTTACTCTTTTACTTGTTTCAGTCATTTGACTGCGGCCATGCTGGAGCACCGCCTTTAGTCGAGCAAATCGACCCCGGGACTTATTCTTTGTAAGCCCAGTACTTATTTTATCTGTCTCTTTTGCCGAACCGCTAAGTGACGGGGACGTAAACACACCAGCATCGGTTGTCAAGCAATGCTAGGGGGACAAACACAGACACACAAACACACACACACATATATATACATATACATATATACGACAGGCTTCTTTCAGTTTCCGTCTACCAAATCCACTCACAAGGCATTGGTCGGCCCGGGGCTATAGCAGAAGACACTTGCCCAAGATGCCACGCAGTAGGACTGAACCCGGAACCATGTGGCTGGTAAGCAAGCTACTTACCACACAGCCACTCCTGCGCCTATACCTACATAATATATATAAACATGTGTGTATATATGTATATATGCATGTATGTATGTATATACACACACACACACACACACACATCTGCATATGCAGATATATATGCGTTAGTATGTGAAAGAGTTACAAACTATTTATGTGTATATGTGCGTGTGTGTGTGTGTGTGTATACATGTATATATACATATATATACCGGAGTAAACACATAAATGTGAAACAAGGTGGAAAAAAGAGTACTCAAATACCAGTGGTAGAGTAATATGCTTTATTTAAAGCAGCAGAAAATTCAACAAAACCTGTTACTCTGAGTTTCCCGTTGCCGTTCATAGATTATATATATATATATATATATATATATATATATATATAGAGAGAGAGAGAGAGAGAGAGAGAGAGACAGACAGAGAGAGACAGAGAGAGACAGAGAGAGACAGAGAGAGATAGGTAGGTAGGTAGTAGGTAGGTAGGTAGGTAGGTAGGTAGGTAGGTAAGCACCTAGCTCGGTTGCTATGTTGCTCCGTAAGTAGGTGCATACATAACATAGGTATATACATACACAGCTGGCAGAAACGTTAGCACGGCGGGCGAAATGCTTAGCGGCATTTCGTCTGTTTTTAAGTTCAAATTCTGCCGAGGTCGACCTCGCATTTCACCCTTTCTGGATCGATAAATTAAGTACCAGTTGCGTACTTGAATCGATCTAATCGACTGGCCCCCTCCCCAAAACTTTTGGTCCTTGTGCCCAGAATAGAAAAGAACATACATACATACATACATACATACATACATACATACATACATACATACATACATGCATACATACATACATACATACATACATACATGCATACATACATGCATACATACATGCATACATACATCTGAAACAATACTTATTGTTACAATCATACATAATTACATTGTTGTTTGTTGTTTGTTCCTTCTCGAGCCACGCCTGGCTCATAAGAACCGGTTTTCCGGTTTCCTTGGCGTATAGCTTCCCCACCTGGACGGGACGCCGGTCCATCGCAGGTGAGCTGCAAGATGCAGGAAGAAAGAGTGAGTTATAGTTGTGGTGAAAGAGTCAGCAGAAGTTCGCCATTACCTTCTGCCGGAGCGGCGTGGGGCTTAGGTGTTTCGCTCATAAAAACACACACATCACCCGGTCTGAGATTCGAACCCGCGATCCCTCAACCCTGAATCCGCTACTTAAACCACTAGGCCATATGCCGCCACTACATATTTACATACATGTCCAAAATATCGAGTATACTTAATTACCGAGAGTGGCAACAAGGCAGAATCGGTAGTACGCCGAGTAAAACACTTTTTTTGGCCTGCCTTTACGTTCTGAGTTCACATTAATTTCACGTAACCGACGGAGTGCTAAATGACCTCGTGTGTACCGTTGGCGATTTTTTTCTTCTGACTTCCCTTCTCCTATGTTTCCGACGAAGAGCTCCGCTCGAAACGTTAAACCCTCCTTCTTTCCTTCTTTCCTTGTAAATATATGCTCTCCTAAATTGTACTGAGTTCACCTTCAGTTAACGCTAAATTGTTTTTATATAACTTCACAAAAAACACATAAATATATAATAAAAAATAAATGCACCCTTTTAAAGCCTAGCCAGACTCATGGGCCCGGTTTCCCGGTTTCTATGGCGTGTTTCCCAGCTGGACGGGACAACCAGTCCATCACAGCGTTGCTCATTTTTGCCAGCTGAGTGGACTGGAGCAACGTGAAATGAAGTGTTTTGCTCAAGAACACAACGCGTCGCCCGGTCCAGGAATCGAAACCACAATCTTACGATCATGATCCTGACACCCTTAACCAGTAAGCCACGCGCCTCCACGCACAACAATATATCTATCTCTATATAAGCACACACACACAAGCTTAAACACATTTTAATTTGTACAATTTATATCAAGGTCTCTACCTGTTTTGATTGGATCTGTTTTGGATCAGTGATTCTACACTAGTATTACTCCTTCAGTGGAGCACTTCTAGATATTCCAGGAAACACACAGGAACAAATATCTGAATATTTCTTGGGGAAAATATCGTGTTTCCAAACAGGAAATCATTTGAAAAATCTTGTCCAGTAGACCGTGTCTTATTTACAAATAGCGTGAGATGGAGAGATATCTATTTTAATTAGCAACAAGTAGACGAGCAATATAAAAAATTCGGTTTCATATATCCTATATATATATCGTGTGGAGGTACATGGCCAAGCGGTTAGAGAAGCGGACTCGCGGTCGAAGAATCGCGGGTTCGAATCTCATTCAGGGCGATGTGTGTTTTTATGAGCGAAACACCTAAGATCCACGCGGCTCCGGGAGAAGGTAATGCTAAACTTCTGTCGACTCTTTCGCCGCAACTTTTTCCCACTCTTTACTCTTGCATCATGCAGCTCACCTTCGACGGACCGGCTTCCCGTCCAGCTGGGGTAGCTATACGCCAAGGAAACCGGGAAACCGGCCCTTATGAGCCAGGCGTGGCTCGAGAAGGAACAAACAATATATATCGTATCTTGTAATTCCTTTCTAATTACTTGAGGTCTTAGATTCAGAAAAAAGTCTAATTCTTTCCAGTATTATTTGACTAGCAGAATAAAAATACATGTAGTGCCCTACCATGGCCACAATCTTAGGGCGCAAACGTATAAAAGAATACAATAATAAAAGAATCTGAAATTTTAATACCGTGCATTCAAAGGCGGTGAGCTGGCAGAAACGTTAGCACACCGGTCGCAATGCTTAGTGGTATTTCGTCTGTCTTTATGTTCTGAGTTCAAATTTCAAAGGATGAAAGGCAAAGGTCGACTTTGCCTTTAATCCTTTCGGGGTCGATAAATTAAGTACCAGTTACGCACTGGGGTCAATGTAATCGAATTAATCCCTTTGTTTGTCCCCCCTTTTTTTAGCCCCTTGTGGGCAATAAAGAAATAAGAAACGTTAGCATACTGGGCGCAATGCTTAGCGGTTTTCGTCTGTCTTTACGTTCTGAGTTCAAATTCCGCCGAAGTCAACTTTGCCTTTCATCCTTTCGTGGAGTGATAAATTAAGTACCAGTTACATACTGGGGTGGATCTAATCGACTGGCCCAATACCCCAAAATTTCAGGCCTTGTGCCTAGAGTAGAAAAAGAATCTTTAGCACGTTGGACGAAATGCTAAGCGGCATTTTTCCCGCTATTTACCACCTGAATTCAAATTATCTCGAGATTGACTTTGCTTTAATATTCTTTCGTGGTCGATAAAATAATATATTCAAGTACCGACGTCTTGTCTCTTCTTCTCACTAATCTCTTGTCTGGAACCCTGTAACAGACCGGAGTCCCCTTCAGGGTAATGTTGTAACTTCGTTATATATACACCATCGAAACCTGGCAAGCAGCTTTAAGATTCCTATAGCGCAAGAAGAAAAACATGTTGATTCAGAACAGGCTAGAAATTTGTACGGATTTATTCGTTGCTGTCAATAAAAATTATTGTAAAACGAGTCGATAAATTAAGTACCAGTTGCGTACTGGGGTCAATCTAATCGACTGCCACCTCCCCTGAAATTTCGAGCTTTGTGTGTATGACAACTATTTTCCGTCTTTGAAGAACAGAATGGAGTAAGTGGAGCAAGAGCACACACGACTTATAAATAAGGAGTGGCTGTGTGGTAGGTAGCTTGCTTACCAGCCACATGGTTCTGGTTTCAGTCCCACTGCGCGGCACCTTGGGCAAGTGTCTTCTGCTATAGCCTCGGGCCGACCAATGCCTTGTGAGTGGATTTGGTAGACGGAAACTGAAAGAAGCCTGTCGTATATATGTATATATATATATATATATATGTATGTGTGTATATATGTTTGTGTGTCTGTGTTTGTCCCCCCAGCATTGCTTGACAACCGATGCTGGTGTGTTTACGTCCCCGTCACTTAGCGGTTCGGCAAAGGAGACCGATTGAATAAGTACTAGGCTTACAAAGAATAAGTCCTGGGGGGTCGATTTGATCGACTAAAGGCGGTGCTCCAGCATGGCCACAGTCAAATGACTGAAACAAGTAATAGAGTAATAGAGTAATATAAATACACGCACGCACACACATATAGACACAAACAAATCTATACAAGCGCAAACGTACTCGTATATGTGCATACGTGTTTATATGCGGAGGCGTGTTGGTCTGTAACAAAACTTTCCAAGTTTTATATATTTTCGAAGTTTTATATGTTTTATTTCTCCCATAAAATTTTCAATGTCCGGGATTGAATTGGTCTTATGACACACCTGGAGATCATCAACGACACACCTAGAAATTATTGGTGACATGCGGATTTAAAAATGTCAGATATGTATACATTCACTGAATCCGAATAAATTTCAAAGAGGCTTGTGGTTACTTAAAAGATATGTATACAAGGCGTTAGCAGCACGCTTCTTTTGTATTGAAATTATAGGTGCCTTGTGTCAAAATTCCGTTGTTAGCCCAAACAAAGGTCACACTGTATCTTTGATTTGAAGCTCCTGTTCCTATACGGTTGCGCTTTATCTACAATAAACCAGGTCATTTTGAATTTATGAGGACTTGTCTCACGCATGAACCAATAAACTTCGACAAAACCGAAACTCGTTTTCTGTCGGAGCTGTCAAATTAATTACTCTGTTACTGTTTTACTGTGGTCATGCTGGAGCACTGCCTTCAAACCCCAGGACTTATTCTTTGTAAGCCTAGTACTTATTCTATCGGTCTCTTTTGCCGAACCCCTAAGTTACAGGAATATAAACACACAAGCATCGGTTGTCAAGAGATAGTAAAACCTCATCTTATGGGGACCTGCTCCTTGACACCCCGTTTTTATGTGTTTTATTTTTCAAGCACACGATGCAAATTTTGAACGAAGTGCAAATGTTTCTACTACCGTTAGAAATACTTCGTGTTACCGAGAAATTTACAGAGAACTAAAAACGCTTCTTCTAAGCAAACAGCTCAAGAATTGCATTTTTTAACAGGTGCTTGTGAATCGTCGAACGCGTCTACAAGTGATAGTGTGCGCGAGTCTCGTACGGGTGAAAGTGATTCAGAAAGCGATAATAATAATAATAATACGTTTAAATATTTGTTGTGCAAGATTTTTTATGTGAAGTCGTGTGTTGAAACAGATATTGTTATATTTCGGAATGGTCATATTGCCAGTTTAGCCAATAAAAACACACGCACTATATATTTGGTGTTATTTTGCTTCAGTGTTATTTATTTTTTACATCAATCTTAATCTTATTTCGGCCAGAGTTCTTTCGTCACACTCCTGTGACTGCATCAGTGTTCCTTTGTTTTCTGGCCGAAATAAGATTAATGTAAAAAATAAATAACACTGAAGCAAAATAACACCAAATATATAGTGCGTGTGTTTTTATTGGCTAAACTGGCAATATGACTATTCCGAAATATAACAATAATAATAATATTTTTTATCATAAATAATTTTCACATACTTTTTACTGTACATTCTTTACATCCTACTTTACAATCTTTACATTCTACAGCTGTTTTATTGACATATATTTACGCGTATTATAAATTTTCCGGGAACGAATTACTATTCATAACATTACAATCATGGAAACGTACAGCTCAGCTTTACGTGTTATCGCTTTACGAGCTGTTTCCTGAACAAATTAACGCATATATCGAGGCATTACTCTCTCCCCACCTCTCTCTCTGTTACTCGTAATTTAATACTATACCTTGTAGTGGTGATACATTAATGCGTATGTAGTGTTAACACGTAATTATTATTACTTAAATTAATTTCAGTTGTGTTTGTTTTATTTTGGAGAGATTCATATAAAGTTTTAACTTGCATTATCGTAGTAACTATGGAAGACTGGTGGGATTATTATTTGTATGGACGTTTTATGAAAGTTAGTGTTTAATTCTGCCTATAATTTTATTGATTGAAACAATGTAGTTATTAACCTTTTTTTATTATGCTACGGAAGACGGTAGGGATTATAATTCTTGTATAACTGAATAGATTCGTTACTGTTTAGTTACGTATTTAGGTGATGGTTGTAATGTACCGACCGATACGGTTGTACTTAGGGTAAATTTGTTTAAAAGTTGTGGTTTCTTTGGGTTGTTTTAGTGCTGTTGAAAACGGCGGATGGAAAGGTACCGCCCAGGTGTTAAAAACCATAATGATATCCGTGTGGCAGCTGATGATATAGGTATGTTGAATTATTGGTATGGTGCGGGAATAGTATTAAAACACATCTTTTTGACATATATATATATATATATATATATATATATATATATATATATATATGTATGTATGTATGTATGTATATATATATATATGTATATATATGTGTATATATATATATATAATATATATATATATATATATATATATAATATATATATATATACACACATATATATATAGAGAGAGAGAGTGTGTGTGTGTGTGTTAGATAGATAGATAGATAGATAGATAGATAGATAGATAGATAACTAAATACATGCATGAAAGCTTGTATGTACATATATACATCTATAAAATGTATGCATACATATCTATATTCGCATTTAATTAGATGTTATATATACAATTAGAAACGTAGCTTTCTACGAAATAAATATTCATTAACATACATATAGACAGCCATACATACAAATACATGCATATGTACATACACACGCACATATGTATATGTATATATATATTTATGTATACATATATATATATATATATATATATATATATAATATATATATATATATATATATTATATATATATATGCATGTATATATGTATATATGCATGTATATATATAAATCATGCTTTCCGTCATCACGTGCAAAGCACTTCGTGTAATGGAGCGTTTCGTGAACGCCCTCAGGCAATTTCTCAACTACAATTTCGATAACGAAACATTAATTGTACGTTCCTTCGTATCATCGCTATTTTCATGACACGTCGCCCTATATATTGTCATAATAATTATGTCTACCTATGTAGACTCTATATGTATATATATATGTATGTATATATATATGTATATGTATATATATATATACACCCACGTATATATCTACATACACACACGCATATATATATATATATACACATACGTACATATACATATATTCATATTTATACATTATATATTTTGTTTCTAACGAGCGAAGCTAGAAGTACTTATTACGATAGTAAAGTGTATTAGATTGAGCTAATCAAGTGCTCTTCATTCTTGGGTTTTCCTCGCCCCCAGCTCCACTCCTTGGTGGTTCCTGAGATTGGAAGATACTGGTTAGAGACTATTGCTGCCTGTCGGAATGAGTATGCGTCGCGGAAACATCAGGTTAATAGGGTTTAGGATAGGCATATATCCACACACACATTTGCACACCCACACACACATACACACAAACACACAAACACACTCAGACATGCATATATATATATATATATATATATATATATATATATATATATATATATGAGAATAGTATAACGTATGGTTTCATAGAATCGTGGTGAATATTCGGGACTGTGAGCAGCAACCCACACCTTTCTTTGGGGTTTGATAAAACCTTAACACGTTTTTCGAAATTTTGATAAATATGAACTTGTTTGTCGTCAGAGTTTTTCAGAACGACTCCGAGTTAAAAGAGATAGCCTGCCCCCCATTCATTTATGAGAAGAAAAAAACCGTTGAATAGCCAGCGCTAAAATTCGAAACAGCTAAAGAGTATAGTAACATAAAATAAGATATTATAATAATATATTAAGATATATTGAATACTATATAATATTGTTGGCTATAGCAATTAAAACCAAAAACGTAAAATTGATAAATGAAGTTGCAAAATAGGACCTACAGTTCCTGGCAGTGAGAGCCAAAATTCAGCTCGAACTGCCCTCGCTTTTCAACGGTTCTTTCTCGTGAACGAATGGGAGACAGACTATCTCTTTTAACCCAGAGTAATTGTGGAAACCTCTTACGAGAAACAAGATCATATTGATCAAATTTCGAAATCACGTCATAAGGTTTTATCAAATTACTTCATTCTGTGAGTGTATCTCCCCAAAGAAAGTTGTGGTTTACTGCACGCTGTCCCCAATATTTCATGAGGTTACTGCTTTTGAACGGCTGTACGAGTTAAATTTTGGCTCTCATTTCTAGCAATTGTAGGTGCTATATTGCACCCTCATACAAGCATATACATACATACATATATATATATATATATATATATATATATATATATGCATACATGCATAAACATATACATACGCATACACATGTATATGTGTATGTAATACATATATATAAGCGCAAGTGATATAATTTTGTCGTATAAGTTGGTTTATTAAAACGGCCAAGGTGCCGTGCAGTGGAACTGATCCCAGAAACATGTGGTCGGTGAGCAAGCTACTTACAACACAGCCACTTATATGTAAAAACACTTACATGTGATGAAAATCACTTGTAGCAAGGGATATATGTGCATTTGTATAGTTAGCATACGGTATAAGATAGTCGAAACGTGGTTCAATAATTCGCACAAGTGCTCCTGTTCTCAATAATACATTGTGTCAACGCGGACATTTCTGTGTAGTAGGATTATTGACCGCTATAATGATCTCAAAATAACAGCGACAATAAAATTATTATTATTATTATTATTATTATTATTATTATCATTATTATTATTATTATTATAGTAGTAGTAGTAGTAGTAGTAGTAGTAGTAGTAGTAGTAGTAGTAGTAGTAGGGTGAGGAGGAAGACGGGGAGGTGGAGGAAGGTAATAATAATAATAATAATAATAATAATAAATAATAATAATAATAATAATAATAATAACTAAAACTTCGACAAATAAAAAATATTTCTTTATATGATAATAATAACAATAATAAGAATCGATGTTTCTGAACAATTGATCCTTATTGAAAAACGTAGATGTTTGTAGTTTATTTTTCTCGTTATCTTATAGTTTCGCAGACCGTATTTTATTTCAGATGTGTTAAATTATGTGCGTACATGAGCGCGCGCGTGTGTACGCATGTACGCGCGTGTGTGCGTGTGTCAATTGGTGCATATCTGTTTTTTTTTATATATTTTATTTGACTTATCGATTTATGAGTTCTATTTTTCTTTAATTTATTTTGTCCATATTTTATTTTGTACACTAGCTATAAAAAACGCCCTCCAAGTGAAGTTCCACTTGATCTTATAGTAAAAAAATATATATAAATATATGTAACACATGCGTGCTTGTATGACATTATTTTCCTGAATTTTCTAGTATTGAAGAACCTACACTCACACACACACATTGTAGGGATACATTCTGAGTAAATGCTTCTGTAGCTGTGAGTTTCACGTCATCTCATGATTCACCAATATTATCCTCACATCTATCATATGAGAACCCTTTTCCTTATGTCTTTCACTGTAGCTTTATTCTTCCCATCAATTGTTTTTATGAACCGATTCAAAGTTCTTCTGAGATAACATACCTTGAAGTTTGAAGTTAAAATTGATCCGCTTCGATTTATTGGCTAGAACAAAGAAGCTGTGGTTCTTAAGGATATGATCCACTCTAACATTATCAGAAAAATAATCTAAGTTCACTGGATCGCTTGGTGCATTTCTATAAAAGGGCTATTGTTTCATTGTAGATATTGTTTTGTACCTTTCCCACCTACTACCTCAAAAAATTGTAAGCTATCCTTGGAAAAAAAACTTGTAGACATCGAAGCTTTATTATCTGAACGCCGTATCAATATATTAAACTTAGCATAGTCTTTGAAAGCTCTCAGATTTTTCGGAGTGATTCACAAGTAGATTACATTTCATTTCACCAGCAAGGCAACAAAGATCTTTAGCCTTATAGACATCCAAGCTTTCCACTTTGAACACCAGTTCTGAGTAGATTTAATCTATCATAGTCTTTGAAGGCTCTTGGATATATTTTTGAGTAATACACATGTTCTTTTTTTCGCCCTTTTCAAGCCTAGCCAGGCTCATGGGCCCGGTTTCCCGGTTTCTGTGGAGTATGTGTTCCCCCCAGCTGGACGGGACGCCAGTCCATCGCAGCGTTACTCAAGAAACAGGAAAAGAGAGTGTGAGAAAGCTGTGGCGAAAGAGTACTACAGGGGTCGCGACCACCCCCTGCCGGAGCCGCGTGGAGCTTTTAGGTGTTTTCGCTCAATAAACACACACAACGCCCGGTCTGAGAATCGGGACCGCGATCCTCCGACCACGAGTCCGCTGCCCTAACCACTGGGCCATTGCGCCTCCACAATATACATGTAGATTTTATTTTATACTACCAGTAGCGTTTCCTCATACAAAATGCATTAAATGATTTTTGGAAGCTGCAAAGCCTGATGATGATCTGCGTCAGTAGAAATAGTAGTCGTATCAGAAATACGCTTTTAGAAATGCGTAGCTTTATCAAAAACGTGCACAAATTGTCTGTGTATAGCTTCTTTCGGCAATCACGGTTTTCAGCTCTTTGAGATAATCAGCTGCAGTGTTTGAATCACTACTGGCAGCTTCACCAGTTATTCTAGTAGCGAAAACATGAAGGCACCTCTTAGATATTTCATCCAGCCTTTTCTGACTAGATTATTTTTTTAAATCTTATTTAAGCTATTGTAGATTACAACTTCAACAAATCTGTATACATTTTTTTCAGTTTTTGCTTCAAGTAAAATTATTTTTACCACCTCATTACTCACCCAGTTTGATTGCCGAGCCACGCCACACATTCAGGAGCCATTTCATCATATCAGTTCAATGAAAAGCAAAAACAAAAAAATTATATAACGTAAAAAATAGGGATTTTCGTAGCAAAAAAAAGGAAATTTTGATGTAAATAATTTTTGGTGTTAACGTGGTCCGATTTGAATTTTTTTCTTCTACGGAACGAAGAGCAAGCCTTCTTCTATCATATTCTCAATTTTTGTGAACTTGCGCCGCAGGGTCTCGGAGGAGATAGTGTTAGTTGAAGGCTACCAGACCTGCCACACACAGACAACTTCAGCTTTATATATATAGATTCAGTTTGGTGTCCAACGTAAACTTTCTTTTAGGGCTGATACCTTCAGTTCTGTTTGATGACGTTTCACAGTAATATTAGATTAGGTTAATGCGCAACACTGCCACGTTTGTAGTTAACTCTCACAGCGGCGGCGACAGACAAGACAGTAAAACGTAAGTAGAAAAATATACTTATTTTTGATGATGTCCATGTTGCCAATACATATTGATCGACTTCAGAGACAAAAATCAGAAATATAAACACGAAATTGGTGGAGGAGAAAGGTCGAAAGGAGCTTGCTGTACAAGATGAGAAAGTGCGGTTTGATTACAGTGAGTAAAATGACTCAAGGAGCGATGGTTGAAAGCAATGCAAACATCGTCCGGTTGAATTCATGAATACACAAAGACGAAAGGGCGTTCGAGAATAGTGCGAATACACATTCACAACAAGCTTGAGAACAATGAAAAAAACAAGGTGTGGAAGAAAGCGGATGGAACGGTTTACTGTTTGCAACGATGTTAAGAGGAAGAGAAAAATAGCTTTAAAATGTTTGTCGGCAAAAACCAAATATAGTTAAAGAATTAAATTGGAAGGTTGTAAACAACTAAAATGCACAGACAGAAAATGGCGACAGAAATATGACAACTGGAGTGCCCGGATATATTAAATTCCTCACGCCTAGCTCTGCCTTCGTCTTTTGTCTATTTTCATAAAGCTTCCCGTTATATATATATATATATATATATATATATACACGCATATATGTGTGTGTATGTGTGTGTATGCGTGCGCGTGTGTGTACTTATATATACGCGTGTGTGTGTGATATATATATATATATGTGAGTGTGTGTGTGTGTGTGTGGAAGCCGAATGGCCCACTGTTTAGGGCAGCGGACTCGCGGTCGTAGGATTGCGGTTTCGATTCCCAGACCGGGCGTTGTGAGTGTTTATTGAGCGAAAACACCTAAAGCTCGACGAGGTTCCGGCAGTGGGTGGTGGCGATCTCTGCTGTACTCTTTCGTCGCAATGTTCTCTCATTCTTTCTTCTGTTGGCCTGGTCGCTTAGCCAGCAGGGTTGCGTCATTTGAAGGCTAAAAACAATGTTCTATGTCATTAAGTGTCACTTGTTTGAAAACTGAAGGACATGGAACGCTTGTGTCACATAGCCAACTAGAAACGATATTTCCTGGGGCTAAATAGCAGTAGCATTCTTCCCTTTCCTGGGACTGCCACATTAAGTTGACAAGAAACCATAACTTTATTATGCTGCTACTGTATAAGTCTCTTTTAGAGATTTAGAAATGCAAACTTTCTAATTGTTATATATATATATATATATATATGAAGTCCATCTTGCCATCGTATACTCGCTTCCTTCTTCCAGCGTGTCTCGCACAGCCCTAACACGTCGCACCTGATCTCCTTCCTCTCCTCCACCTGGAAGACCTCCACGACGGTGGAGTTACGATTTCAGGAGGACGATTGGGATCACGTGGATGAGAAAGGCGCGATCCAGAGAGGAGTGGACAGCATGCTGTGACCAGCGGTGTCGAATGGACGCCTGACGGACTGGTCGGTCAAGGTGATCAAGGTGATATATATAAAGTATGGGGTTTTAGTTCACAAGTGATCTAAATAATTCGGTACGCTAGGTAAGTGCTGTAAAAGATTACTGGGGTGCCAAGGTTATAGCCGAGACAGTAGTTACGGAGCCATTGCAAATTTCCGATGCAGTAGATATATAATTGTTAAACAGGCAAATATCTCAAGTCATATACAATATTATTATAGGAAGAAACTCAAAATTTTACAGGAAACCCCCGAGTATGGGATATTCCGTCATGAGAGACAAATTGGGAAGAAATAGAGAAAAAATGAGGATGGTATATGTCAATAATATGACAATATAGAGGAAGGGAATAAAAAAAAAAGAATAAGGAAATGGAAAGAGAGAAGAAAAAAGAAGCAAAAAATTTCATAGTTCAATTTTACGAAGTTTAGATACCTAAGCATGAGTCCTATATATATATATATATTATATAATATATATAATATATATCCATATATGTATGCTGCAGTATATGTATATGTATATGTAGTATGTATATGTATATGTACATTATATATATTATAATATATATATATATATATAATATATTCATATATATATATATATAGATATATATATATATATATTATTTACGTTAATTCACTTCATACGGGTTATGAATCAGATCATAAAAGAGAATTTTAAATCATTATAATAATAATAATAATATAATAATAATAATAATAATAATAATAAAATAATAGTAATAATAATAATAATAAAAGAAGCAGGGAATAATCTACAAAATTAATAACGTTAAGAAAAAACATATTTATATGTATGTATATATAAATATAAATATATACTTATATACACATACATATAAATATATATATATGTAATATATATATATATATATATATATATATATAATATATATATATACATATATATATATATATATATATATAAGCGCTAATAAATATCTGTAAATATAAACCATCCGATCTTCTGATTACCTCATTCTTCTAATATATATGTATATAATATATATATATATATATAATACTTACGTATACAATGCATATATGGACGTGTGTATGTGTGTGTTTTTGGTTTCTATGGTATCTTACGATGCAAAGAGTAAATAAAGAAAGCTACGAGATAAAAATCCGATATATTTTTCGAAATCTATGGTAAATCAATGGCCGTTGCCTCAAGAAAGTCTTTTTATGTTTAGTGAATATATCTTTCTTGTTCTTTTTAATTGTCGTATGGATATTGTACGTGGATATGTGTGTGTGTGTGTGTGTGAGTGTGTGTGTGAATGCATGTGTTTGTGTGTATGCGTGTGTGTATTTTGATTTTGCTTCTCTTTCATAGGTACTAATAAATACGTACACACACACACATAAACGTACATACACTCATACACATGCACGCACACACATATAAATACACATTCGTACGTATGTATGTATATTGATGCATGGATATACGCACTTCTGTTTGAAAGAATATGAAAAGATATATGTATGCAAATATATATGTATGTATATATATATATATATGCATGTATACGTACATATCTACGTATATATATGTATTTATATATACATATATTTCTATATCTATCTTTCTATCTATCTATCTAACTATATATATACGCATATATACGTGTATTTATATATATATATATATATATTATATATATATATCGTAATTATATATATATATATATATACGTATATATGCACTTGTGTGTACAAGACACATACTCTCTTTATACACAGAAAAAACACACAAACGCACGCACATACACATACACACACACCACACACACACACACACACACACACACACACACACATATATATAATATATACATATATCGTTATCAACATTTGGATGTTCTGACGCCAGAAAAAAAAATGGACTCTGCAAATATAAAATTAATTTATTTCTAGGAAAGAAATTTCCAGCTCCACCTTGACTCTCATCGCATTGTCTCTTGTACGTTCATCAACATGATTGAGGAAATCTTCATGGAAGCAACATTTGTTTACATACAAGTCTTAATGTGTTTGGCATTCCTTTCATTAAAGTGGTAGCGTGTTGGAGATCTTTGCTAAAACTATGTTTGTTGCCAAGGTTATTTCATCAGCGTTTGTTTTTCTTTATTGTTGTTGTTGTTCCGGCGTTTGTCTAACCCTAGGTTAACCCTGATCATTCAACTAAATAACCAATGATAATCCCTGATTTGAT
Source organism: Octopus sinensis (assembly GCF_006345805.1). NCBI lineage: Eukaryota > Metazoa > Mollusca > Cephalopoda > Octopoda > Octopodidae > Octopus > Octopus sinensis. The sequence continues at coordinate 26,655,658 of NC_043007.1, forward strand.
CATCTCTTCTGTTGTGGTGTATGTATCATTCCCATATTTGAATCTTTAGGATATAGTTAGAGGTAGATGTATCTGTTCTTTCTAGTAGTTTGATCGACTACCTAGAAGCCTCACCCTTTCCTGCTGATTGTTAGCAACAGAAGGCGCTGTCTATGATGGATGATTTATCGGCCTCGAATTTTTGTTTCAGAAAAGATAATTTCCCACCTGCAGGAGTACTTCCGTCTCCTGCCTACACTTTTACATAATCTCGTATCTTCTACAAAGCCTCTTGAAAATCTTCATGTCGTTAAATCCCTAGGCGACACAGGAAAAGCAGAACTTTTCACCTATTAACGTGCTTAACATAACTTGCATATTGATTTACTGCGAATATCATCATTTCGGTACTCCTTCAAACACTAGCTGCATTGTCACAGTCATGTTGCATGTATGTTATGTTTCAAAATGAGTTTATATGCTGTGTATACCATGTCTTAAATGTGTTTGTTTAAGCCAACCTGCAAATATATTAGGATACTTCTTCGAACTGTTACTCGTGTCTTTTTGTCTTATTTCCTATATTTGCGACGGTGCATCTTGGGGTACTATGCTCACTTGTGATCAGGCTATTGTCTTGCTGCAGTTATATTTCAGTTAAAGTCTGATTAATTTTTAGAAGTGAAGTAAATTCCAGTAACTTGTTCTCATTGTTGCAGAACTTTCTAAACAACTACAGCCAACTTTTACGCTCTTCGTCTTAAACGCTTGTTATTATTATAAGTGCTTAGCGCTAATCCATTCTCATTGGGGGAAGAATGATGCAAAGACGCTTCTTTTCTTACCATTATGTTTGTTGGTATATGTATTGCATTATTTGGACTGCATTGTCTTATGTAACCTTCCAGTATAAGGATTTTACTTTCAGCTGAGCACAGAATTACCAAGACTATTTAGTAAATCCAGAATCCGCTCAGAAATTTTCGTGTTCGCTCATGGATTTTCCAAATAGTAAAGAGATTTTCTATCAATTATTGAATATTTTAAGAACACACAAACACACACACACACACACATACACACATACATATATGATCATTAATATTGAAACAAAATTGAATTTATATCCACTCACAAGAACAGAAATAAAACATTCTTTTTCATATTTTCAATATCCTGGCTGGTTTCGTTCCTCTGCATGCTTACTAGATGCTTAACGAATCAACATGCTGCCATATCTGTACGTACATACTACATAACTACATACATATATATATATATATATATATATATATATCTAACATATGCATATCCATAACAACCGACTTCTCATTTCTTCGCTTGAACTAGGAATGCGAGTCAGCTTCAGCTATATCAAAGATATTTTTTTAGTAGCCCAGATGATGTAGAAGTAAATATTTAACAAATACACAGTCGAATTTCTTCTGCACAATCCTGGAATTTTGTCGACCACAATCATCACTCTGCAATTGTTACATTGTTAATAGTTATTTGGGGTTCGAAATCACGTGATGTGACTACATCTGGTAACTTATTTGCGACTTACTTGGCATTTATTATTTGATCGTTACCTTGAATTCATCTGTGACAACTTTGGCTTTTAGTTGTTTTGACTCCTATTTCTAGCAAAGCTAGTGGTCTCTATTACCTTGATTATAAATTAATAAATAAATAATACATATATATATATATATATATATACATACATACGTGAGTGCGTATGTATCGTTGGCGATTTTTTTTCCTCCGTCTTCCCTTCTTTGGATCTTTCCTTTTCCTATGTTTCTGACGAAGAGCTCCGCTCGAAACGTTAAATCCTCCTTCTTCCCTTCCTTTCCTGAGCGTCCAATAACACTATACTTGTCCCACGTCCTCGCGTTGTTGTGTTTTCTCTTTGTGTTTTCCTATTTGGATTAACTATATATATATATATATAACGGGAAGCTTTATGAAAATAAACAAAAGACGAAGGCAGGTGGAATACAAACAAACAATTGTATTAGTATGGCGCTCAGGAATATAAATGAAACAAGTCTTTTACGTTTCGAGCCTACGCTCTTCAACAGAAAGATACACAGAAAAGAAACACGGAGGAGAAACAAGGAGAGAAAAAAAAATATGCGTGCAGAAGCTAGCGATTCAACATGGCGATATATATATATATATATATATATATATATATAATATATATATAATATATATATATATATATATATATATATATTGTACGCTTGTGCTGCATTCACCATGAGACTGGGGTCATTCAGTCACGTATCTCTCTCAATATACGTGTATGTGTATGCATATATTTACGTGTGTATTAGTATCTATGTGTGAGTACGAGTGTATGCGCCCAAGCGTGAATGCGCATTTATCTCGCTGATTAGATAAATGTAATCAATTAATACTCAACATCACACTTGTGGAGTTTAAATACAAAAAGCGATTAATTTATCGATTAGCTTACTCGCTAGATTGATGTATTGATTTCTGAGGTATTCGAGATGCTGGTAAGCTGCCTCAAAGGACGGAGATGGCGATTGGATTTCAATTCCCTTTGTGTTCTTGTTTTGACGCTCAGTGGTAGTGGTGGTGATGGCAATGATGGCGGTGATAGCGGCAGTGGTGATGGCGGTGGGGGTGGTGGTTAAGGCTGCGGTGATAATGTAGTAGTGGTGGTGCTGGCGCCGGTGCTGGTATTGGTGGTGCTGTTGGCGGTGGTGGGGAAGAAGGTGGCGGTGGTAATGGTAGTGGCGGTGGTTGTGGGGGTGCTGGTGGTGTCGGCGGCGGCGAAAGTGGTAGTGGTGTTTAAGGGGTGGCGGTGGTGGTGGTAGTGGCGGTGATGGCGGTGATGGCGGCAGCGTTGATGGCAGTGGTGGTGATGACGGCAGCGGTGATGGTGGTGGCGGAGATGTCGGTCGCGGTGATGGTGATGGTGATGGTGGTTAAGGCTGCGGTGATCATGTAGTAGTGGTGGTGCTGGTACTGGTGGTGCTGTTGGCGGTGGCGGCGGTGGTGGTAAAGAAGGTGGCGGTGGTAATGGTGGTGGTGGTGGTGGTAGTGGCTGTGGTTGTGGTGGTGCTGGTGCTGGTGGTGTCGGCGGCGGCGAAAGTGGTAGTGGTGTTTAAGGAGTGATGGTGGTGATGTAGTGGTGGTATTAGTGTAGCTGCTACTACTGCTGCGACTACTGCTGCCACTAGTGACACATTTTGTCGTTCTCATTGCTTTTCTTTCTAACTCATTCTTAATGAGTCTTCTTCTTCTTCTTCTTCTTCTTCTTCTTCTTCTTCTTCTTCTTCTTCTTCTTCTTCCAATCAGGACTCATGCCATTAGCCACAAAGAATAATCTCTAATTCGAGCCTACTCAAGGCTACTAAGAATTTGTGTGGCAACTTGAAGATCCACCCACCACACGCGATAGACTGGCGGTTGCGCGGGCGCGAAAGTTACGTTGTTATCCTCATTCCATAAACGGTGGCTTTTAACGGGTGGAGAGCTGAACCATCCTGGGGTACAGAGGATTCGCAATCTAGACTAGGGTCTGAAAGTTTACACCATGGTTCCTCTGCTTTGTGGCAGAAGTAGGAAGAAAGTGTGAGAGAAAGTTGTGGTGAAAGAGTACAGGTATTTGTGTGCGTCTTTCTTATCTGTGCTTATGTCCCCTTAACACAGCGGTTCGTCAAATGAGTTTTATAGAATAAGTGCCAGGCTTTAAAAAAGCATAAGTACAAAGTCAGTTATTTCGACTAAAAGTTTTCAAGGCGGTGCCCCAGCGTGGCCGTAAGCCAATGACTGAAGCAAATAAAAGATAAAAGACAGCAGCGATGACAACAACAACACAAACAACAACAATGACATCATCAATGGTATCCTTAACAGCAATAACAACAAAAGCAACAGCAACATTCAACAGTATTAACGATATCAGCTACAAAAGCGAAAATCGAAATGAGAAAAACTGCAACAACTGTTGAAGGCGGTGCCCCAGCATGGCCGCAGTCAAATGACTGAAACAAATAAAAGAACTGCAAAACCATCAGCAGTAGGAGTAGCGGCAACAACAACAATGAAAACATTAACAGCATTTGCAGCAATAGCGCAGGAGTGGCTGTGTGGGAAGTAGCTTGTTTACCAACCGCATGGTTCCGGGTTCAGTCCCACCGCGTGGCACCTTGGGCAAGTGTCTTCTACTATAGCCCCGGGCCGACCAATGCCTTGTGAGTGGATTTGGTAGACGGAAACTGAAAGAAGCCTGTCGTATATATGTATATGTATGTGTGTGTTTGTGTGTCTGTGTTTGTCCCCCTAGCATTGCTTGACAACCGATTCTGGTGTGTTTACGTCCCCGCCACTTAGCGGTTCGGCCAAAGAGACCGATAGAATAAGTACTGGGCTTACAAAGAATAAGTCCCGGGGTCGATTTGCTCGACTAAAGGCGGTGCTCCAGCATGGCCGCAGTCAAATGACTCAAACAAGTAAAAGAGTAAAGAGTAACTACAACTATCGATGCAACAACAATAACAATAACAACAGAAGCAGCAGCGGTAGTAGCAGCAGCAGCGGCAAGAACAACAACAGAAAGAAGAGCCACCATAACAATAAACAAGAAGAAGAACAATAACAACAATAAGAACTGCTAAGAATAAGCAGCAGCAACTACAGAGTGGAGGTGCAATGGCCCAGTGGTTAGGACAACGGATTCGCGGTCGTAAGAACGTGGTTTCGATTTCCAGACAGGGCATTGTGAGTATTTATTGAGCAAAAACACCTAAGCTCCACGAGGCTCCTGCGGGGGATGGTAGTAAACTGTCTTTTATCTTTTACTTGCTTCAGTCATTGGTTTACGGCCATAAGCACAGATAAGAAAGACGCACACAAATACCTACATACATTTATACATTCTTGTATGCATATATATATGTATGTATATATATATATACATATATATATATATATATAAATATTAGTTATCGCCATACTAATATGGCATTCTTATAAAAATAAGAATAAAGCTGACCACTTATTAGCTCCATGAGGCCATCGCCTTAAGTTAGCTATTTGATACACAAACTGTATCCATATAACCTTTGAACAAGGGAGGTCAGTCGCTCCACACTACTTAAGGCGATGGCCTCATGGAGCTAATAAGTGGTCAGCTTTATTCTTATTTTTATAAGAATGCCATATTAGTATGGCGATAACTAATATTTTCCGGGAACGCTGCCGTTGTTCTCTTTTAGAGAGACTTAGTAATTTTAATATTTCTATTATATATATATATATATATATATATATATATATTAGGTAAACAGTAAAATTAAATACAGACATGGACAAGAACATGAAACACCACAGAGACGACACAAGAACCACAGGACGGGACATTCGAGCCCTCAGTCATCAGTCAAGAACCAGATCATCTTAGCAATTTCGGCTGATAATCTTGAGATTGCTCCGATATGGCCAGCCCGCCAAGGGGAATCTAAGCCAAGCGCATTAGATCCCCTGGAAAAAGCTTCGAATGTATACCAACGAAAGGACGGAAAACGATCGAAGTACACAACACAAATACAGAATACGTGACCCATAAATACAAAAACGTAAAAACAATAACGGTAAAATAAAAAATAAACAACAAAAACAAACCAGGACGTAGGACAAGGGTCTTTCGACAGGACGATTTGAGTAGGGGCTGGCTTGTGAAGTTGTGCCTAAAGGCCACGGGGAGACGAACAAATCTGTGTTGCTTCTGAGGCTGCTGAAAACGAAAAGAGCGCTCAACGCGCTAGCTGTCACGTGAGAACAAAAGACAGGAGAAAGGGACAGATGAAAAGGGAGAGAAGGTGGACGAGGGAGGAGAAGAAGAGACAGATCGAGGGGGCTGGAGGTGAGAGAGATAGAGAAACGTAGAAAGGGGGGGGGACGGATGAGAGGGAAAGAACGGAAGTGGAAAAAGGGAGGAGGGAGAGAGAGAAAAAGAGACAGATTAAGAGTCGTATCAAAGCTTGAGAAAAAAATATACTTATCGTATAAGGACAATTGTGGATACGTAGCCGCCGATTATATAGGTAAACAGTAAAATTAAATACAGACCATGGACAAGAACATGAAACACCACAGAGACGACACAAGAACCACAGGACGGGACATTCGAAGCCCTCAGTCATCAGTCAAGAACCAGATCATCTTAGCAATTTCGGCTGATTAATCTTGAGATTGCTCCGATATGGCCAGCCCGCCAAGGGGAATCTAAGCCAACGCATTAGATCCCCTGGAAGAAAGCTTCGAATGTATACAACGAAAGGACGGAAAACGATCGAAGTACACAAACAAAAATACAGAATACGTGACACCAATAAGAATACAAAAACGTAAAAACAATAACGGTAAAATAAAAAATAAACAAAACAAAACAAACCAGGACGTAGGACAAGGGTCTTTCGACAGGACGATTTGAGTAGGGGCTGGCTTGTGAAGTTGTGCCTAAAGGCCACGGAGAGACGAACAAATCTGTGTTGCTTCTGAGGCTGCTGAAAACGAAAAGAGCGCTCAACAGCGGCTAGCTGTCACGTGAGAACAAAAGACAGGAGAAAGGGACAGATGAAAAGGGAGAGAAGGTGGACGAGGGAGGAGAGAAAGAGACAGATCGAGGGGGCTGGAGGTGAGAGAGATAGAGAACGTAGAAGGGGGGGGGGGACGGATGGAGAGGAAAGAACGGAAGTGGAAAAAGGGAGGAGGGAGAGAGAGAGAAAAAGAGACAGATTAAGAGTCGTATCAAAGCTTGAGAAAAAAATATACTTATCGTATAAGGACAATTGTGGATACGTAGCCGCGATTATATAGGTAAACAGTAAAATTAAATACAGACATATATATATATATGTAATATAATATATATATGTATATAAATATATACATATATATATATATATATATTTTACATATATATATATATATATGCCTATTTGGTATATATACATATGTATATACATACATATGTATGTGTGTGTTTGTATACATATATTTTTGCTGCTGCTGCTGTTGTTTTTGTTCTACATCTTTGCATCCTCGCTTGAGCAGACCTATGATCAAAAGCATTCCCTCTTTGATCATACTGTTTTTTATCGACATTGTCGTCGTCGTCGCCGTTGTTGTTTAACCCCAGGTCAGCTTTGTCTAAGGAGACCTATGATTATATATATATATATATATATATATATATATATATATATATAACAAATTCAAATAAACGGATATAAAACAAAAACAACAACAACAAACAACGAACATACGAAGGTGCACAACAAGTATATTAGCTTGGCGCACGGTGAAAAGAGAGAGTTTAATGTTTGGAGTATAGCTCTTCGTCAGAAGAACTCGCTAACGTACATATATATGCAAATTCACTGCAGCTACCATGGAGAAAATATTTTCTCTTCATGTAATAAGAGTAAAAACGACATATTTGTCCAGTGCTGCTCCCTGTCGGATTCCCAGACGTGTTTATAGCTCTTTAGCCATGATCAATGAGAAATATCAAAGGGAGGTAACTCTGAATATATTTAAAGCTGTAGATGAAACGTGGGATAATATGTCTCAAATTTAACCTTAGTTTAGAAGTAATGTAACCTTAACTTTAAACCTGTGAATGAAATACGAGATGACGCAACTCTAATTTAAGCAATTCGTAGAACGCTTGATGGCATATCGAGTAACGTTCCTCCATTTAAGCTTTAGAATGGTAGAAAGACCACAAGGTGATCTGGACATTATTTTACTTTAGATTAGTGAACGATACCTAGGGTACTTTGGTTCAGTTTTGGCCTTGAATGGTTTGTGATACACGGGATGATATTAGCTTAGCTGAGCATTCATAGAGCGGCGGAACACAGAATCTGAATCGCATCACTGGTGGTTATGCTGGTGTTGGTGGTGGTGGTTGTGGAGGCACCGACAGTGGCGATGACAGTAGGGATGGTGGTGGTGGTGGTGGTGGTAGAGACCGTCTCCCCTCATTACTAATATCCTTTCTACAATACGCATGAGGCCTGAAATTTTGAGGGGAAGAGACTAGTCGAAAAGATCCACCCTAGTGTCCAACTGGTACTTCTTTTATCGACCGCCGAAAGGCTGAAATGTAAAGACGACCTCAGCGTAATTTGAACTCAGAACGTAACGACGGACGAAATGCCGCAAAGCATTTTGTCCGGCTCGCTAACAATTGACTCTTTAAGTATTGGATATGTTCAAATGCCACCGTATTTGACTTTGCTGTTTATCCAGATCGGAAAATCCACAATTACGAAAGAGGAAATAGTCAAGTGCTGGAGACGATTAAAGTGGCTTTCCTCGCCATTCTTACTAAAAGATAAAACGTTTCTAGCTGTGTGTTTATACAAGAAATCAAATTTACATTTCTTTCTAAAGACTCCGCCGGTTACGACGACGAGGGTCCCAGCTGATACGATCAACGGAACAGCTTGCTCGTGAAATTAACGTGCAAATGGCTGAGCATTCCACAGACACGTGTACCCTTAACGTAGTTCTCGGGGATAATCAGCGTGACACAGAGAGTGACAAGGCTGACCCTTTGAAATACAAGTAAACTCATTTTTGCCAGCTGAGTGGACTGGAGCAACGTGAAATAAAGTGTCTTGCTCAAGGACACAACGCGTCGCCGGGAATCGAACTCACAACCTTACGATCATGAGCCGAATGCCCTAACCACTAAGCCACGCGCCCTCACTTACATTTCTTAATGCGCAATTGTCTAACACCGTGGTGGTGATAGTGTTGGTGATAGTGCTGGTGGTGAGTGCGATAGCGGTGATAGTGGTCATGTTGGCGGTGGTGTTGCAATGTGAGGTTGTGATGGTGGTGGTGGTGGTAGCGGTAGTGGGGTGATAGTGGTGGTGGTGTCGGTGGTGGTGGTGGTGGTAGTGGTGGTAGTGGGGTGGATAGTGGTGGTGGTGTCGGTGGTGCTGCTTCTGGTGGTGGTTGTGGTAGTGGTGAGATGGTGGTGGTAGTGGTGAGGTGATGGTGCTTGTAGTGGTGGTGGTATCGGTAGTGGTGCGTCTTGTCGTGGTGGTGGTGGTGTTAGTGGTGGTGCTTCTGGTAGTGGTGGTGGCAGTGGTGGAGTGGTAGTGTGGTGGTGTGGCAGTGGTGCTTGTCATTGTGGTGGTAATGGTGGTGGTGATAGTGGTGGTGGTGGTGGTTGCCATGGTGATGGTTGTCATGGGGGTGTGGTGGTGGAGGTGGTGTCGGTGATGTTAGCGGTGGTTGTGGTGGAGCAGTATCGATGGCGTCTGTATGGTCGTGGTGGGATAGTCACGGTGGGGATGGTGGGGTGGAGGGAGGCTGATCATTGTCGTGGCAGATGTGGTGGTAGTGATGGCAAGATGTGTGACAGTGGTGGTGAAAGAGTGGATGCCGATGGTTGTAATACTGTTGCTGCTGGTATCGCTGCTGCTTCTTGTGGTGGTGGTGGTGGTGGTTTTGGTGGTGGTAGTGGTGGTGGTGGTCGGCATGGTGGTGGTGCCGATGGTGGTGGTGGTGACGGTGATAGCGCTATTGATGGTGCTGTCATCCCTGAATAAACGACAGACTGGGCGTTTTCCTTCAGCTACATTTAGGTCGCAATTTCAAAAATATTCCATAAGTTCTTTCTTTTGGCACGATGCCACTAATTTCGAGGATGAGTTACAGTCGATTATATCAGGCTCCGCTTTTGCAAGACATTTCATTTCACCAAAACCTCAAGGGAAATATATACCCATCCTCAGTCTCAGCAGAATTCGAAATCAGAAGTTAAAGGATCACATCAAAATATTTCTAGGGAATTTCGCCGCTATTTTACCGATCCGTAAATAACTGGGAAGACGGGCTTAGACGAGTACATTGAAAGTAGTAGTAGTAGTAGTAGTAGTAGTAGTAGTAGTAGTAGTAGTAGTAGTGATGGTGGTGGTGGTGGTAGTGGTGGTGGTGGTGGTGGTGGTGGTGGTGGTGGTGGTGGTGGTGAGCTGGCAGAATCGTTCACACACCGAGCGAACTGCTTAGCGGTTCTTCGTCTGCCGCTACGTTCTGAGTTCAAATTCCACCGAGGTCAACTTTGCCTTTCATCCTTTCGAGATCGATGAAATAAGTATCAGTTAAATACTGGGGTTGATGTAATCGACTCATCTCCTCCCAAAAATTGCTGCCCATGTGGCAATTATCATTATTATTATTATTTTATTATTATTATTATTATTATATTATATTATTATTATTATATTATTATTATTATTATTATATTATTATTATATTATTATTAATATTATTGAGTGAGACAGCAGTCCATGCCATCAAAGTGACACTGGGGTACAACTATGCGAAGCCCAGTATACTCATCATGACTCCCTATCTGATAAGGGTACACCAGCAACGCATCACAACAATATATGTGTTACATGGTGATCTCGTATCAAGATGAACAGCGCATAACATTGCAGGTGGCCAGTCAGAATTTTCTTCAGGTCGAGTAGCCTATCCCGCTGAGAAGGTCCTTGAATAAGGGTGGTTTAAGAATGGTGAAAAAAATACCTATGTTTCCAAAGGTGAATTATCCAAACCCTAAAGAATTCTTCAACGCACATGACTCTGAGCTCTCCCACTACTTCTGCTCGTGATCAGGGATGCACATATCGTCAGCCACTAAGGAACATGCTCAAATGGTTATAGTCAAACAAATGACAAGCAAGTTTGTGGATTTGAGCAGAATATTTACTATAGCCCATCTTTTATACCAAGACAAAACAATGTACATGATAACACTTCCAGTCAGTTAAGATCAGAATCCACGAGAGCCACTGCCTGGAACTTATTATTATTATTATGTGTGAGAGCGCAGTTCATGCCATCAAAGTGACACTGGGGTAAAATATACGAAGCCCAATATACCCATCATGACCACCCGTCTGATAAAGGTACACCAGGCACATGCATCACAACCATATGTGCGCGACATGGTGATCTCATATCAAGATAAACAGGACATGACCTTGCAGGTGGGGCCCAGTTAGAATTTTCTTCAGGTTGAGTAGCCCATCCGCTCAAACGGTCCCTGAATAAGGGTTGTTTAAGAATGTTGAAAGAACCACCCATGTTTCCAGCGGTGAACTATTCAAACCCCAAAGAATCCCACTCAACACATGGCTATGATGCCCCCCACTACTTCTGCTCGTGATCAAGGATGCACATCTCGTCAGCCACTAAGGGACATGCTCAAATGGTTATGGTCAAACAAATGACAAGCAAGTTTGTGGATTTGAGCAGAATATTTACTGTAGCCCATCTTGTATACCAAGACAAAACAATGTACATGATAACACTTCCAGTCAGTTAAGATCAGAAGCCACGAGAGCCATTGCCTGGTACTTATTATTATTATTATTATTATTATTATTATTATTATTATTATTGATTATTATTGCCACTGGGCGCATTTACTCAATATACAGAGGAACCAAAACAATATCTAACATGAATTATTTAAAGATTTTAAAGTCACATTCAATAATTGGGAAGCACTCCGTCGGTTATGACGACGAGGGTTCCGGTTGATCCGATCAACGGAACAGCCTGCTCGTGAAATTAACGTGTAAGTGGCTGAGCACTCCACAGACACGTGTACCCTTAACGTAGTTCTCGGGGATATTCAGCGTGACAGAGAGAGTGACAAGGCCGACCCTTTGAAATACAGGTACAACAGAAACAGGAAGTAAGAGTGAGAGAAAGTTGTGGTGAAAGAGTACAGCAGGGATCACCACCATCCCCTGCCGGAGGCTCGTGTAGCTTTAGGGGTTTTCGCTCAATAAACACTCACAACGCCTGGTCTGAGAATCGAAACCGCGATCCTATGATCGCGAGTCCGCTGCCCTAACCACTGGGCCATTGCGCCTCCACATTCAATAATTACGTATTACACGAATAATCCTACATACGTAAGTAAATATTCGATAATTTAAGAAAATAAGAAAAAAACAGTCAAGAGCTGACCAAGCGGTACAAGGTCCAAAATCCATTAGTTATTGGAACCTATAACTCGGGTGCAACTAAAATTGCCCGTGCGCAATATTATGCAGTTGAGGTGGGGATCAAACACATCAAATGACCCTTGGGAATACCTATTTTATTGCATGATAAAGCACGAGTGTGAAATACTTACTAATACATTCTGTACCGAGTTTAGGCATCACGTGACACAGCAATGACGTCATCGACTCAAGTTACAAGAAAAACTTTGTATGTGTGAAGTCTGTGGCGAAATAGACAGACAGTTAGTCAGCTAGAATGTTAAGTATAATTAGTCAGTGTTAGTCATATACAGCATTAATTTGTATTAGTTAGTGAGACAGGCTGCTAGTTAGTTTTTAATTAAAGAACAGGCGGTGTTTTGATTGAAACTCAACATTACCCTTGGGAGATAACTAAGATGCTATTGACAAATAACATCATAGGTATATACGTATAACTCTAATATTTAAAGGGTTTCCTTGCCTTTTTTTGCTTGCTGCACTCTCACACATACATAAATATATATATATATATATACATATGCATATATCTATCAATATGTATATATATGTACATATATATGTATATACTCTTTACTCTTTTTACTCTCTTACTTGTTTCAGTCATTTGACTGCGGCCATGCTGGAGCACCGCCTTTAATCGAGCAACTCGACCCGGGACTTATTCTTTTGTAAGCCCAGTACTTATTCTATCGGTCTCTTTTGCCGAACCGCTAAGTAACGGGGACATAAACACACCAGCATCGGTTGTCAAGGAATGCTAGGGGGACAAACACACAAACACACACACATACATATATATATATATATATACATATATACGACAGGCTTCTTTCAGTTTCCGTCTACCAGATCCACTCACAGGGCATTGGTCGGCCCGGGGCTATAGAAGAAGACAGTTGCCCAAGATGCCACGCAGTGGAACTGAACCCGGAACCATGTGGTTGGTTAGCAAGCTACTTACCACACAGCCACTCTTGCGCCTATATACATATATATATATATATATATGTATATAAGAGGGATGACCATAAGGTGGACAACCCTTATGCTAGAAGTAGATCCGCTATGGTCTTACCACTAAGAAATGTTCTCAAGAAAATTCAGCAAACGCCAGAACGTAATCGAACAAGACAAATGATATATAATAAAAATATAGATTAATTATGGACATGTTTCGCTATTAACATTTTTAACTTTACTTACATATATATATATATATATATATATTATATATATATATTTTTTTTTTTTTTTCCTCTATCTTCCCTTATCGGGATCTCTCCTTCTCTTTTGTTTCCGACGAAGAGCTCCGCTCGAAACCTTAAACCCTCCTTCCCTTCTTTCCTGAGCGTCAAATAATACTTTAATTGTTCCACGTCCTCGCGTTGCTGTGTTTTTTGTTCTGTGTTTTCTTGTTTGGATTAACTATATATATATGTATGTATGTATGTATGTATGTATATACTGTGGGGAGAATCATTCTCTTTTGGCGCCTTGTACTTTAACACACTCACCGGTAAAATTTTCACTTATTTCTTTTTTATTTTTCTAAAATGTTCGTTGCGTCTTGCAACCTTTTCAATAATTTTGATTCTTAAATTATAAGGCACCAAAAGAGAATGACTCTCTTCCGACACAACAGAATATGCTTCAACACACGAACTCACATAAAGAAGCTTGCAAACCAAATCCCCAAACGAAATATATATATATATCATCATCATCATCATCATCATCATCATCATCATCAATATCACCGCTTTAAGCGAGTCCTGCAATCATTATTGACATTGCTGTATGCCGGTTCACAAAAAATACCGGGGGCGGGGTAGGGGGGTCGATTATAATCGACTTCCAGTCAATCTTGAAATTGCTGGCCTTGTGCCAAAATTTGTAAAACAACTGTTAATTCGGCGGCAAGCTGATAGCATCGTTTGGAAGCTGGACTAAATATTTGTGGCATTTAATCCGGCTTTACGTTCCTAGTACAAATGCGACGGGGTCGACTTTACTTTTTATCCTTTCGTGGTCGATAAAATAAATAAGCAGTTGAGCACCGGAGTCGATGTAATCGACTTACCCGTTCCCCCGGGCTTGTTGATTTTTTCTTCCAAACCCGAAATCAATTTTATGCAATAGGCTCGAAATTTGGGAGGGAGGGTACTAGTCGATTAGATCAACCTGGTAGTTAATTTAGTTCTATATTTAAGAGATGGAGAATTATTTGCATTATTCACATTACTTACATTTGACGGATATTTGTCCTCATATTGTTTGTTGTTAACACAACGTTTCGGCTGATATACCCTCCAGCCTTCATCAGGTTCGATATTTCCCCAAGACACCTGATGAAGGCTGGAGGGTGTATCAGCCGAAACGTTGTGTTAACAACAAACAAGATGAGGACAAATATCCGTCAAATGTAAATAATGTAAATAATGGTACTTAATTTATCGACCTCGAAAGTCAACCTCGGCGGAATTTGGACTCAGAACGTAAAGACAGAGGAAATACCGCTTAGCATTTCGCTCGGCGTGCTAACGTTTCTTATTCCTTTACTGCCCACAAGGGGCTACATACAGAGGGGATAAACAAGGACAGACAAACGTTTCTGCCAGCTCGCAGCCTTCGATTCTGTGCAATATTTACACAAGACTAGAATTTTGATCTGAGGCTGTAAAGAACCGTAAATAATACCAACTGGCTGTTTGACCGACTTTCTGACTATGCACAACCAAGAGATTTAAAAAATTAATATTGGGTTGTCCAGAAAGTTCGTACCGATTTTTAAAGGAAAGAAAATGGTCAATAAATACTTGCCATTACATTTTTAATCAACCAAATATGAACCATTTTGTTGCACAATGCGTCTCCATCTTTCCTTTAACTTCAAAATACCCTCTTCCCAGAATTGAGGTGGTTTCATGGCAAAGAATTCACCAAGGTATCTTTTTACGTCATCCAAGGAATTGAAATTTTTACCATTAAAACTATTCTGCAGAGACCTGAATGAATAGAAATCCGAAGCAGCAATATCTGGTGAATATGGAGTGTGGGGTAACACATCCCATCCGAGCCGCAGCAATTTTTGTCTGGTTCCCAAAGCATCAAGTGCCGAAAATGAACTTTCTTATCGTCCATTTTAACGGGTTACAGAATTAACACAGGTTATAGGAACATAAACCTTCTTCCACGAAAAGACAGCTTAAACTCTGCTCTAAATGGATGTGTAGTCAAATCCTATTTTATGGACTCAACCATGTTCTAAAATAAGTCGAAAGGTAAGCTACTAGAAATCGGCACGAACTTTCCGGACAACCCAATAAGTACTTACTAAAACCGTGCTCAGTTTTGGTATCACGTGACGAAACAATGACATCATCCATAAACAAGTTACAAGAAAACATCAAGTGTTGTTTGTGGTAAACATACTATTAGTCAATTAGGAAGTTTTTAATATATTGTGTCACCATTAGTCATAATTAGTATTAGATTATATTAGTTTCCACTTATTAGTCTGCTAGTTAAGAAGAAAAAAGAACACGGAATGCTTGATTCAAGCGCATTATCCCTTCGCAATGGTAATTTACTGGGACATAGATTTCTATTAAATGTTTAAACTCTGTTTCACAATGCCTTATGGAAAATAAGTTGCGGCATTTGAACCCAGCAGGCGATCTTACTATTTTTCACCTTCTTCAGTATTACTCTTTTACTTATTTCAGTCATTTGATTGTGGCCATGCGGGAGCACCGCCTTTAGTCGAGCAAATCGGTCCCAGCACTTATTTTTTAGAAGCCTAGTACTTATTCTATCGGTCTCTTTTTGGCGAAACCGCTGAGTTTATAGGAACATAAACCTTCTTCCATGAAAAGACAGCTTAAACTCTGCTCTAAATGGAGGTGTAGTCAAATCCTATTTTATGGACTCAACCATGTTCTAAAATAAGTCGAAAGGTAAGCTACTAGAAATCGGCACGAACTTTCCGGACAACATAATAAGTACTTACTAAAACCGTGCTCAGTTTTGGTATTACGGGGACGTAAACAAACCACCATCGGTTGTCAAGCGATGTAGGGGAGGGACAAACACAAACAGACAAACAGACACACACATACATATATATATATACATACATACGACGGTCTTCTTTCAGTTTCCGTCTACCAAATCCACTCACAAGGCATTGGTCGGCCCGAAGCTATAGTAGAAGACACTTCCCCAAAGAGCCACACAGTGGGACTGAACCCGGAACCATGTGGTTGGTAGCCACTCCTACGCCTAACAAATTCGTATTAGTATTAGTAATACATTCACGGCAACGATCTGGCAGAATCTGCCTGGGAAATTGCTTAGCAACATATCGTCCATCTTCGCGCTCTCAGTTGAAATTCCGTCGAGTAAAACCGATCTTCAGTCCAAATATACTGTTGGAATTATTTCTGTTATTTGGTGAACCGACATGCAGCAATGTTAATAATGATAGCAGGACTCGGCTATCGCGGTGAGATACAGTAATTCCACGACTATCGTGGGTGTTACCCTCCAAAACACCTCGCGATAGGTGAAAATTCGCGAAGTAAAAACATTACTGTACTGTCTATTTATTTTATTATAAATGCAAAACACCACCACAGAGGAATCGACGTAAGTTTAAATAATAAACCGCGATAGTTGAACCGTGATAGGTGAACCTCGATACTGTAGATGATGATCATGATCATGATAATGATGACGATGATGATGACAGTGGTGGTGGTGGTTTCTATTTTGTGTTTTTGTTGTTGGTAGTGTTGGTAGTGTTTTTGTTGTTGGTAGTGATATGATAAAATTCTTTTATTAATTACCGGGGTTTAGATGAGGATGATGATAATAATAATATAATAATAATAATAATAATAATAATAATAATAATAATAATAATGTTAATAATAATAGGGCTACAGCAAATATTCTGCTCAATACCACAGATTTGCTTTTCACGTGTTTGACCTTAACCAGTTGAGCATGTCCCTTGGTGGCTGATGATATGTGCATCTCTGATCACGAGCAGAAGTAGTGAGGAAGAATCATAGCCATGTGTTGAGAGGGATTCTTTGGGGTTTGAATAATTCACCTCTTGAAACATGGGTGTTTCGTTCAACATCCTTAAACAACCCTTTTTCAGGGACATTTTGAGTGGGATGGGCTACTCGACCAGAAGAAAATTCTAACTGGGCCCCACCTGCAAGGTTATGCGCTGTTTATCTTGATATGAGATCACCATGTCGCGTACACATGGTTATGATGCGTGTGCCTGGTGTACCCTTATCAAAGGGGTAGTCATGATGAGTATACTGGGCTTCATATATTTTCACCTAGTGTCACTTTGATGGCATGCACTGCTCTCTCACGAAATAATAAACTTTCTAAACTTGTCACAAGGCTAGCAAATTTGATGATGATGATGAAGTAGAAGACGACGACGTCGACGACGACGACGAAGAAGAAGAAGAAAAGAAGAAGAAGAAGAAGAAGAAGAAGAAGAAGAAGAGAAGAATAAGAAGAGAAGACGAGAAGAGAAGAATACTAAGAAGAAGAATACGAAGAGAATAGAAGGAAGAAGAACGAAGAAGAAGAAGAAGAAGAAGAAGAAGAAGAGAGAAGAAGAAGAAGAAGAAGATAAGAACGAAGAAGACGACGACGACAATGCTGGTTTGGCGAAGACGACGAGAATGAGAAAGACGATGAGGAGGGGGTTGGAAGAGGAAGAGAAAAATGACGATGGCGACGATGCCGATGACTTTGATGGTGGTGTTGATTGTGACGATAATGATGATGAGAAGGAGAGGAAGGAGTAGGAAGAGGAAGAAGAAGAAGAAGGCAATGAAGATAGTGATGATGATGATGATGATGACGACGACGACGTCGGTAACGCTGATGACGATGATGATGATGGTGATGATGATTATGATGATTGATGATGATGATGATGACGTTGGCTGAAAAAAACCTAAAAAAAAGCAAATCAAATCCTTCACACTCCCAAACCTCCACCACCTCTGCCCCACGATATAATAAAATTCATAAAATAGAAACCCTGTAGGAAATATTTTGAAACTTTTAAATTCCAATATCCGGTAGAAGTATAAAGGATAATTAGGGAGAATTAAGGGACGTGTTGTAACGAACCCCTTAGGGAATTAACAATTAATAGAGGGGGATAGGATGACGCAAGGTGTGAAAAGAAGTAAGGAATCTGAAAGAAAAGGGATCAGGTCTCTTGTTCATCAGGCTGGTATTATTGATAGGGCAGCCAGTGAAGTAGACGATGATGATGATGATGACGATGATGGTATGATGATGATGGTGATGATGATGATGATGATGATGATGATATGATGATGATGATGATGATGAGGATAATGATGATGATGATGATGATGACGACGACAATAATGATAACGATGATGAAGAGGACTATTTTTACTTTTTGCCCACGTGTACATACATATATAAATATATATATATATATGTATGTATGTGTGTGTGTGTGTGTGTTTGTGTGTGTATACATATATAAACACATATATGTACATATATACATATATAAACACATGTACATACATATAATATTTTATACATATATATACATGCATACATATATGATGTTTGTGGTTATGTATAAATTTATTTATGCTTGTTTCTATATATGCATATAATATATACATGTGTGTGTATAAACATCATGTTAAAGTTTAAAATAGAATTTAGAAATGTGATTGTTATTGTTGTTTGCATTCGTTATTTGTGATTGTTGTTCTGTACATTTGCTTCATTGATTATTTCTATAGAATTTCATGTTTTTGTTTGTTATAAAAAAATTATAACGATACTACAACTACTGCTACTGCTGCTGCTACTGCTGCTGCTATTGCTGCTAGTGATTATAGTTATATCGACAGCAACAACAAACATAACAACATCAGTAATAATGAGGATGATCATAATAATGATGATGATAATAATAATAATGATGATAATGAATAATAATAATAATATAATAATAATAATGATGATAATGATATAATAATAATAATAATAATATAATAATAATAATAATATAATAATAATAATAATGATAATGATAATGATAATAATAATAATAATAATAATAATAAATAATAATAATAATGATAATGATAATAATAATATAATAATAATAATAATAATAATAATAATATTAATAATAATAATGATAATAATAATAATAATAATAATAATAATAATAATAATAATAATAATAATAATAATAATAATAATAATAATATCCAGAACGACAACCAATCAGTTCTACAATGATAAAAATTAGTCTGAAAATATATTTCTTAATGGGTAAAATGAATGAATAGGAATCAATAACAACAGTTCCGAGGAGGGGGAGGAAGTACTTCATGGAAAGTTCCAAGGAGGGTGAGGATCGGGAATAATTACTTCCTGGAAATTTCCGAGATGAGGACAAATAACATCCTGGTTATTTCCAAGGAGGGGAAGAATTACTTCCTGGAAAGTTCCACGGAGGGGTGGAATTATTTCCTGGAAAGTTCCGATGAGGGGGAAATGCCTACGTGAAAGTTCCAAGGAGGGGGAGGAAATAAAGAATTACTTCCTGGAAAATTTCCAGATGGGGAGGAAAGTGAGGAATTACTTCTTGGGAAGTTCTGAGGAGAGGTAATACCAACTGAAAAGTTCCAAAGATTGTGAGTATGGGGATGAATTACTTCCTGGAAAGTTCCCAGGAAGTGAGGAATTACTTCCTGGAAAATTCCAAGGAGGGGGAAATGTGGAATTTCTTTCTGGAAAGTTCCGAAGAGGGAAGGAATTACTTCGTTGAAAGTTCCAAGAAGGGGGAGTAATTACTTAGTGGAAATTTCTGAGGATGGAGAATTACTTTCTGGAAAGTTCGAAGGGGAGGTATTCCTTCCTGTAAAGTCCCGATCTGGGGGTGAATGACTTCCTGAAAAGTTGCGAGAAGGGGGAGAAATTACTTCATGGAATGTTCCGAGGCGGAAGGTAGTACTTCCTGCAAAGTTCCAAGGAGGGGTGGGAAGAGGATGAATTACTTCTTACAGAGTTCCGAGGAGGGGGTATTACTACCTGGATAATTCCTAGGAGCAGGAGGAATTAATTCCGAAACGTTCCGAGGAGGGCTTTCTTCCTGGAACGTTTCGAAGATGGAGAACTTTGTGGGAGATGCTGATGAGGGGACAGAGAGGAAGGACTTCCTGGAAAGTTC
The DNA here is from genome assembly GCF_006345805.1 of Octopus sinensis. Lineage (NCBI taxonomy): Eukaryota > Metazoa > Mollusca > Cephalopoda > Octopoda > Octopodidae > Octopus > Octopus sinensis. Next base: position 26,676,010 of record NC_043007.1, read on the forward strand.
CGAAGAACTTGAAAACGCCCGTAAATATATTTCTAAGTTACATTGGAATACCTAATTAAGGACTCGCTGATTTTATAACATGGTCAGGCCTAACCAAAAGACTTCTTGACATTGGAGTAAACGTTATATTGGGGCATCAATTTAAAGTAGGTGAATGAGCGGAAGTGCTTTTAAAAGTTAGGAGCTCAGAAGAGATTATCAGATACGAGAATGAACGTAAAAATCATATGAAATTAAAATTACACAAAAATAACAATAATTTTTTTATTTTCAAACCCAAAAAATAATCATTCGAAATAAAATAAAATAAAATTTCAGAAATTATATGTAATTCTGAAGAAGTACCAAAATCTGTTTCCTTCATCATTAAAAGGCTCTAATTGTGAAGAACATCCGCTAATTCAACTCTAAAAGCTTTGGCGTCTCCATTAATTTCTTTCTTACAGTTTCTGGTCTTTTCACTAACACAAAATGGTGCTTAAATTTCAAGTCAACATTTGTTGTTTTTTTTTGCCACTCGTTTAACATATTTCTTTCCATTTTTTTTTGTCTCAGTCGGGCTCTCTTATTATCTTATTCTTCTAATTCTTTCATTATGTTCTACCAAGCCATTTTTTTGTTTCTTCATTTCCTTCCTTCGTTTATAATTTTTTTACATTTTTCTCTTCCTTTCTTTCATTCTGTCTGTCTTTATATCCTTCTTTCTGGTTCTGTCTATTTCTACCTGCCTTTCTCACATCCATATATTTTTCTACTATTTCCTATTGAATCTCATTCTCTTTCTTTTTTTTCCTTCTTTCTTTCCTCCTCTATGTTAACACCTTTCCGCCATGACACATAAACAATAGAAGCAAATTATTTCAGAAGTCTGTTAACAAATTAAACACAGGGGTTGCCTAAGGGTCTAGAAATCTTTTATGCTTTTCTTTCCTTCTTTCCGACAACTTACATCCATCCAGCCCCGCTCCTCCTCAACACCACTGCAGGAAAATATAAAAACAACAACGTAATAAACAATAATATAATTACACACAACAACAACAAAAACAACACCAACACCTGCTGCGACAAAAGAAACAAAAGGAAATGCAAAAAAAGAATTAATTCAGGAGATCACATCAAACACAAATACAAGAACGAAACAATT
>NC_043007.1:26679656-26689656 GCF_006345805.1 Octopus sinensis
TAAACCATTTTCCAGCTGACCACTCGCACTCACTGGTCATTTCCTCACCAAGCGTTTCGTTGATATCGTGAACAGTTTCAACTGCTTTACGTCTGATTGATTGATTGATTCTAGTTTCAGCTCACGAGCTGTGGCCATGCTGGGGCACCGCCATTTGGTGTTGCTACATGGTTTTACTTCACGAATGCTTTTTAGCAACTGCCATTTGGTGCATGAGAGAGTTCGATGCAGCTGCCCTCATCTGCACCTCCTGCCGTGAAGTTGGTTCATCTGGGATACCTGACAAGAAGAGATCCAGTTTCATTTTAAAGACATCTGCATCCACCCCATGCAGGTCTCTTAGGTTCTTCGGGGGGATATTGAAGAGCTGTGGGCCTCGGAAGCCCAGGCTATCACAGTATCTTGTCCTACATCTTGATGGCAAATTTGGAGTCCTTGGCACTATGCAGTGGCGCCCAGTTCTGGCATTTGTGTTACTCTCGATGCCAAAGTTTGGGACAAGTCCTTCCAGGATCTTCCAGATGTATATTATGGCATATCTTTCTCCTTTTTTTTTTTTGGAAGATGAGTAACAAAATTGCTCGAATATCGCGCTTTGACACTTCCACTTCAGATAAGTGTAACAACGATGAAAAAAAATAGCAATATTAATGTATTGATGCATTTGAGCAAGTCTGTGTCTTTATTATCAGACAATTGCAAAGAAATGTTTTAAAAATTCAAAACTTAGCAAAAATTCTGTACAAATTCTTCACTTTCAAAGCATTGCTTTCTTTTTACTCAGCCTGAGAAATTGATAGACATACATACAGACACACAGATATGTAGGCATAAGTATATGAATATAATTACAATATTTTTGTAAAATTATTAAACTTACTCCACAAAAGACGTTTCTATACATACATACATACATACATACATACATACATGCATACATACATACATACATACATACACACATACATACATACATACATACATACTTACATACATACATACATACATACATACATACATACATACGTACATACGTACGTTCGTACGTACATACATACATACATACATACATACATACATACATACATGCACAATGCCTAATTACCAATCTTGAGAAGTTAGGCTTCTCAAAACCAGTAAGGGGCAGACTATAGGTTCAAGCCATCACTGGAACCGTAAAAACCTGTAAAAGTCTCCAGAAGTTTATCATTTAAGTTTATACGAGTATATCTAGACATGCAACTATATGCATGAGAAAACATACAAATCTGCACGTATACATACATACATACATACATACATACATACATACATACATACATACATACATACATACATGCATGCATACATACATACATACATACATGCATGCATGCATACATACATACATACATACAAACATACATACAAACATCCATCCATACATACATACATACATACATACATACATACATACATACATACATACATACATACATACAAACAAACAAACAAAAATGCCCTGTTGTTGATGTTGAAATTCCAATGAAGGTACCTTGGATCTAGGTTAGAAACCGGCGCTTTCCCTATTCGCAAGAAATCTTGAAATAAAACTAAATAATGATACAGATACATACATAATACATACGTACACTCATACATACATAAATACATATATACATACACACAAGCATACATACATATAATCACATACATGCATACAAACATACATTTATACACACATACATACATACATATATACACATGCATAGATAAATACATACATGCATACATACATACATACATACTTATATACATACATACATACATACATACATACATACATACATACATACATAAAGCATACAGACATACATAAATACATACATACATAAATACATACGTAAATATATACATACATACATGCATATATACATTTATACACACATACATACAGACATACAGAGATGTAGGTATAAGCATATGAATATAATTACAATATTTTTGTAAAATTATTAAATTGTATGCATACATACATACATGCATACATACATACATACATACACACATACATACATACATACATACATACATACATACATACATACATACATACATACATAATGATGCATAAAGGTAATGTATCTTTCTACTTTAGATTTTAAAACAAAATTGTCCATTTTTTACTAGTCTGGTTTCACATTGCGCAAAATGAAATAATTATGAGATAGACACGTTTGTGTTATTGCTAGCTCTTCAATTCTGCATCTATTGGCTTTTAGCTGGTGCTTTTGTGTGCTTTCAAAAACATGCTTACTACTTCAGCTTCTTATATTTTGGAAAGTCTGCGATATAAACAGCAGATAATGATAAACAGACAAACTCTATTGTTAGCAAACTTCCTGGAGAGCCTGTACTTGCAGTACAGCTCCTTGTTCAAAGCCAAACGCTTCATAATTATATTGTTAGATATCTGCAGGAAGAGACGCTTCCTATAGCGTGCCGTCTTATTCAAAACCGAACGAAACAGCTCTTGTTTGCTAAATATGTCCTGCTATGCTAGAGAAATAAGAAAGGTAACCGGTTATTATATATAGGAAGGAGTACCCGAAAGAAACCGGAATTTTGCAATATTATTTTATTCAATTAGTTTTACATGTTCACACTTTTATCGTCTTCAAATTATCCTCGATTTGAAGCCATGCATTGGTCCAGACGCGTCTTCCATTGTTCGAAGCAGTGCTGGAACTCTTGCGATTTGATGCCTTTTTTTTCTTCACCTCTTCCACATCTATAAATTCTGTAGTGCCAGCTTTCGTCACCAGTGATGACCTTCGAAAAAAGATCCGCATCAACTTCCAACTGTTCTTTCTGTTCTCGACACGTATTCAGCCGTGACTACTTTTGATCTTCCGTGAGCAAGCGAGGCACAAATTTTACTGCAACTTTCGCAATTCCACGCTCAAAATTTGTTGGCAGCAGGACCAGGACACGCCAGTCTTATCAACAAGTTGGTCAATTGTCCGATGACAGTCTCCCAAGATCAGTTTATCTAATTTTCATGATGTTTTCATTCGTTCTAGAGGTCGACGACCGTCCTGAAAGAAGTTGGTCTTCGAGCTACAAGTGACCATTCCTTAAGAGTGAAAACCACTCGTAAACCTGCGTTTTGCTCACGGCAGCGTCCTTGTAAGCTGCTTGGTCGTCGTTTTCCCGAGCAGAAAACAGGATTTCACGAAAAAAAAAAAATAACACAATTACAATTGTCGTTGTTAAAGCATATCCCGGACGCGAATTTTTTTCCTACGAGAGTTCCGGAACCCAGAAATGAACTCATTTGCATATAGCCAATCAGAGCTCACATTGACCTTGACAAGTTAAAAATCACACTCTACCATGTAAACTCAAGACTAAGAATGGTGTTGTAAGTTGACCGATCACCAAATTATGCCTGATTTTAGGGGACAAGTAATTAGATTTGTATCAATATCTATTATCGGATTTTGTTTCGATTTGTTCGCTGTTTTCATTTCTCACATGCGACTATCTATAACTGACACTGTTATAAAAACAATGATGTGATACTGGCTTCAAATTTTTATACAAGGCCAGCAATTTCGTGGGCTGGGGTGGAGGGGCGGTTAGTCGATTACATCGACCCCAATACCCGAATGGTACTTATTTTATTGACACCGATACGATGAAAGGTAACGTCGACCTCAGCGGAATTTGAACCGCTAAGCATTTTGTTCAGCGTGCTAACTGTTCTACAAACTCGCTACCTCAACTTGATGAAATATTAGTTTCAAATATTGGCACAAGGCCAGTAATTTCAGAGTAAGGCGCTGTACTGCAAGTACAGGCTCTCCAGGAAGTTTGCTAACAATAGAGTTTGTCTGTTTATCATTATCTGCTGTTTATATCGCAGACTTTCCAAAATATGTGAGAGATGTGGATGAGAAAAATGTGGGTAGAGGGTGATGTGCTAGCAACCCTCTCTCTCCTTACTATTCTACAAAGTAAATAACAACACAAATGATGACGTAGAGGCAGAGAAGAACAAAAACAACAAGCACTATTAAAAGAGAAAAGAAACATGGTCATTCCTTACCCATGTGATCATATCTTATCGCACATCACGTGTTATGCGCCCATAAATTTGTTTGATAGTTGAGCTCTGATTGGCTGTATGCAAATGATTTCATAACTGGTGGAAGCACTCCGTCGGTTACGACGACGAGGGTTTCGGTTGATCCGAATCAACGGAACAGCCTGCTCGTGAAATTAACGTGTAAGTGGCTGAGCATTCCACAGACACGTGTACCCTTAACGCAGTTCTCGGGGATATTCAGCGCGACAAAAGAGAGTGACAAGGCCGGCCCCTTGAAATACAGGTACAACAGAAACAGGAAGTAAGAGTGAGAGAAAGTTGTGGTGAAAGAGTACAGCAGGGATCACCAACATCCCTGCCAGAGCCTCGTGGAGCTTTTAGGTGTTTTCGCTCAATAAACACTCACAACGCCCGATCTGGGAATCGAAACCGCGATCTTATGACCACGAGTCCGCTGCCATAACCACTGGGCCATTGCGCCTCCTAGTTCATAACTGGGGTCCGGAACTCTCGCTGGAAAGAGGACAAATCCCACAAGTTGACTAACATAAAAATAGCAAGAGATCGGAAGTCATTTTTAAACACACAATGATATTGATAAACATTAAAAGAAACCACTTGATTGGGCAAAGAAAGAAAAAACGTAGTTTTTCTTAAGTATTCCTGAGAGCATTCCCCTTCCTCGGAACTTTCCAGGAAGTAGTTACTCCCCTTCCTCTCCCTCCTCGAAACTTTCCAGAAAGTAATTCCTTTTATCCCCACCTCCACGGAACTTTCCAGGAAGTAATTACTCCTGTCCTTGGAACTTTCCATTAAGTAATTCCACCAAGGATCTTTCCAGGAAGTACTTTCTCCCCTTCCTCTCCCTCCTCGTAACTTTCCAGGAGATAATTCCTTCTCCTCGGAACTTTCTAGGAAATAATTCCTCACCCTAGCTCTCCCTCCTCGAAACTTTCCAGAAAGTAATTCCTTTTATCCACACACACGGAACTTTCCAGGAAGTAATTACTCCTCTCCTTGGAACTTTCCATTAAGTAATTCCCCCAAGGATCTTTCCAGGAAGTACTTCCTCCCCTTCCTCTCTCTCCTCGTAACTTTCCAGGAGATAATTCCTTCTCCTCGGAACTTTCTAGGAAATAATTCCTCACCCTAGCTCTTCCTCCCTCGGAACTTTCCATGACATCATTCCTCCACCTCCTCGGAACTAAATTGCTCCTTATCTAACTTGGTTCCATTGGAATGTCTGTGAGCTACCTACTTCAAAAAATCAATTCTTCGACATGATAATTAACTCATAGCTAGGACCCTGACAGGTTTTTCTATTCCGGATCAGCAGAGATCTGAGAATAATAGTTGTACAACAGATAACTAAAGCATTACATTTTTAAGTGGAATAATGTTTTCTTTCGAATATGTCTCGCCATATTTAAAAGCCAGTTCTTCCTTTGTTGTTAAATCTACGAACACAGAAATTGACTAAGAAGATGATTGTCATCGCAAAACGTTACATTCCCTATCAAAATGACTCCAGCACCTTTTAAACAGGAGATATTGATGTATAAGGAAATTTAAAATGTTTAAAATCCTATAATTTTGTTTAAACATTCCGATTTGTTCGCTGTTTTCATTTCTCACATGCGACTATCTATAACTGACAATGTTATAAAAACAATGATGTGATACTGGCTTCAAATTTTTATACAAGGCCAGCAATTTCGTGGGCTGGGGTGGAGGGGCGGTTAGTCGATTACATCGACCCCAATACCCGAATGGTACTTATTTTATTGACTCCGATAAGATGAAAGGTAACGTCGACCTCAGCGGAATTTGAACCGCTAAGCATTTTGTTCAGCGTCCTAACTGTTCTACAAACTCGCTACCTCAACTTGATGAAATATTAGTTTCAAATATTGGCACAAGGCCAGTAATTTCAGAGTAAGGAGTAAGTTGATTACATGGACTCTAGTAATCAACTGGTACTTATTTTACCCAACCCGACAGGATGAAAGCTAAAGTCGATGCTGGTGGGATTTGAACTCAGAGCGTAAAAATGAACAAAATGCCGTCAAACATTTTGCCGGAGTGCTAACTATTCTGCCAGTTTGCCGCTTTAAATTGATGAAATATTAGAATTTATAAGGAAAGAAGTATACTCTTTCTTCTCACAAAAGTACCTGGTACAGCTTTGATTAGCAAATGCAGCATATTCGGAGCTTAACAGAGGACCTCTCCAAAGACGACAAGTTGGCAGAACCGTTAACGGCATTTCACCCGTCTTTACTTTCTTAGTTCAAATTCCGCCGAGGTGGAGTTCGCCTTTTATCATTTTGTCATCGATGAAATAGGTACCAGTTGAGCACTGAGATTGATGCATTCGACTAACCCTTTCCACGGAAATTGCTGGCCTTGTGCCAAAACTTGAATTCGATATATATTATGTTTCGTTTTTAGTTTCTACGCACAAACACGTTCTACTTATATATGTTATAACACAACCCACTGATAATAAATGTCTTATTAGTATTTTCCACTAATACCAATAATATATCAGTAACTGACTTGAATAATCTCTCCCTGGGAATGTTATGACTGTAATTTCTATTAAATAAAATAGTTTCTGTTGTGTCTGGGGAGAGTCATTTTCTTTTTGTGCCTTATAATATATATTTCTTTACTACCCACAAGGGGCTAAACACAGAGAGGACAAACATGGGCAGACAAACGGATTAAGTCGATTATATCGACCCCAGTGCGTAACTGGTACTTAATTTATCGACCCCGAAAGGATGAAAGGCAAAGTCGACCTCGGTGGAATTTGAACTCAGAACGTAATGGCAGACGAAATACCGCTAAGCATTTCATCCGGCGTGCTAACGTTTCTGCCAGCTCAACGCCTTATAATATAACACACACACCGGTAAAGTTTCCACTTTTTTTCTTGTTTTTATTTTCCTAAAATTTTCGTTGCGTCTTGCAACCTTTTCAATAGTTTTGACGCAAGACGCAACGAAACTTTCAGGAAAATAAAATTAAGAAAAAAGGGGAAATTTTACCGGTGAGTGTGTTATATTATAAGGCACAAAAAGAAAATGACTCTCCCCAGACACAACAGAATGTGCTTCAACGCGCGAACTCATATAAAGAATCTTGCAAACCAAATCCGAAAACAAAATAGTTTCGTTTTTTATTATTATTTTCAATTCGAAGATCCGGTTTTTTTTTGCTGGTGGTGGTGGTGGGGGGGTGTTTGCTAAAATTTTAAACCAATATCGAAATTTTACAGTTGATGCAGTTTTGAAGTTGATTAAAACTTTATTTGCAGTTGTATAAACAGTTGATTTTTCCTCATCCGCATTCATTCCGTCAATACATCTCGATACGGATCAATTCTTTACGAGCTGACCTTGGTAATATTGTGTTGAATCAAAAATTTTTGCAATATTTCGATAATTCCTTTGTTTCTTTACATGTTCCGATCCATGGCTCACTTCCTGCGCTCGTGACGCTTCGTCAACCAAGATGAGGCAGAAGGTGTTTCAACGAAGGAGTTCATAGTCTCGAAGGACAAGAACTGGTATCAGCGTGGGATCACAGAACAGGCAGAAAGGTAGCTTCAGACGGTACAACATGATGGCCGCTACTTTGAATGCTCGGCTGCTTTCATTGTAACCTGACAAATAAAGCAAATAAGTTACCAACATATTACAATACTTTTGACTCAAAGCAATACAGTGTGAACTCAGATTTACGACAATCCAAATCACAAAAGACACCGCGGGTAGAATTAAAGTGTTTCCATTATTATGTGGTCGGGTAATTTTTGCGATAGTCTTGGATACCTAATAGGAAACAAGTAAACTATTTTCTACTTCAGATGTTCCATTACTAAATATTTGGTTGAATGTTTTGCCTCGTTCGGAATTCACTTTAATGATCTGTCTCTGCATGCTTTGGGATTCGTCTTTAAAAGGTTAACATTATTTACATGGATGCATGAGGTCATTTTAAACTGTCATCAATACATATACGGTACATTGGATACGTAATATTCCCTGTGATGGAGTAAAACTGTAAGCCAGATATTCAATGGAATATTTCCGACACCTTTCTCCACCACCACTACACAGACACGGATGATATCTACTGAACAATGTTTATTAAATATGGCGACTTGAGCTCTCACTTTTCAATTCTCAATGGCGATCCCCTATCAGCGACACTGCTCCATAGGATTGTAAAATATTAGCATTTACAAGGTAGATTGATTTTGCATAAACATCCAGCTTTCAACGTGATTTGTAATCAACAATCAAAACCGACTAAGATCATTAATCCACTTAAATAATTAATGATGTAGCAATGATATTATCTTTTGTCTTTCTCGCATCAATGAATATGAAACTAGACAAGTCTCACCGTGTGTATTTGTATGTTATGGCAGCAGTCATGGCTGTGCGGTTAAGACGGTCGTCTTTGTAAGCAGATGGTTGCGGGTTCAGTCCCACTGTGTGATATTTTAGGCAAGTATTACTGCAATAACCTTGAGATGACCAATGCCTTGAGAGTGACTTTGGTTGACGGAAACGGTGCTGAAACCTGTTGTATATGTATGTACATATTTGTGTGTCTGTGTGCGTTTGTGTATGCATGCGCGCGCGAACATGTATGGATGTGCTGTTGTGTACGTCTTTGTTCACAACCGCTGTTGGCTTGCTTACATCCCTGTAACATGGCGGTGTGCCAAAACGAACTGATGAAATATAAGCCACACTTAAAGTATAAATACAGGTGTCGATGATTCGATTAAGTCGTTCACGGCGGTGCCCCAGCATGATCGCAAGCCAATCGCTAAAGTGAGTAAAATGAAAGGTAATGTATATGTGTGTGTGATTATGTGTGTCCGTCTGTGTATGTATGCGCGTGTGTGTGCGCGCGCGCGTGTGTGTATGTGTGTACGTATATAAAGATATATACATACATATATACATACATATATATTAAAAAAAAAATATATATATATATATATATATATACATATATGCATTCTTTTGCTTGTTTCAGCTATTTGACAGCGGCCATGCTGAGGCACTGCCTTTAGTCCAGCAAATCGACCCCTGGACTTATTCTTCGTAAGTCTAGTACTTATTCTATCGGTTACTTTTGCCGAACCGCTAATTTAAGGGGACGTAAACGCACCAACATCGGATGTCAAGTGATGTTGAGAGACAAACACAGACAAACAAATATACAAACATGCATAATACATATATACATACTTACATCCATATACATACGACGGGCTTCTTTCAGTTTCCGTCTACCAAATCCACTCATATATATTATATATATATATATATATATATATATATATATATATAATATATATATATATACATACAGGACGGGCTTGTTTCAGTTTCCGTCAACTTTGATCGGCCCGAGGCTATAATAGAAGACACTTGCCCAAGGTACCACGCAGTGGGATTGAACCCGGGAACATGTGGCTGGTAAGCAAACTACTTACCACACAGCCGCTCCTGCGCGTGTATATATTTATGTATACGTATATATTTGTGTGTGTGTGTGTGTGGTGTGTGTGTGTGTGTGTGTGTGTGTGTGTGTGTGTCTCCACCATCGCTTGACAACCGTTGTTGGTGTGTTTATGTCCCTGTAACCTAGCGCTTCGGCAAAATATCGACGATAGAATAAGTATTAAGCATACAAAGAATAAGTCATGGCGTCGATTTCTTTCGAGCAACACCCTTTAAGGAGGTGCTCCAGCATGGCCGCAGTCAAATGACTGAAACAAGTAAAAGAATAAAAGAATATAGACATTGGTTGTTAGACAGATAGAGTGAAAGAGGGAGAGAGAGAGAGAGAGAGAGAAAGCGGGAGAGATTATTAGAATGA